>NC_136425.1:168245000-168480151 GCF_052625555.1 Lactuca saligna
AGTAACTGAAACACATAAACACATAACACGGTAAGCACGCATGCTTAGTGAGTTCCCGATATACCACATACAACACATAAGACACTTGAGTCCATAGCTCTATAAGTCCTTCCGATCATTGTGTCTCAGTGCGACCTTTCGGTCCCCCAACGCTAATGGACCTTCCGGTCCCCATTTCTGTTGACCTTCTGGTCCTAACCATACTGACCTTCCGGTCCCAACCATGTTGACCTTTTAGTCCCAACTTTGCAAGCTTAGAGTATAACATATACATATCACATAAACAAAATCATCATAATATCCCATAATTCATGTAAACACATAAGACCTTCCGGTTACACATAGTTACCACTCTCGGTAAGGTATAGTGAGAAGACCCACCTCGAACTAACTCGGAATAATATCGAACTCAAATCACCGGCCTAGCCTCCGCCTAACACATACAATGATCATCTTAATTAATTACGACTCTTTTTCTCTTTTTCTCAAGGCTAGATAAACCCTCCCATAAACTCACAAAAGGGTAAAAGACCATTTTACCCCTCCATGGGCTTAATAGACCAAATGTTGACCAAACCCTAAAAGTCAACTGAAAGTCAACGTTTAGGGAGTACGATACATGTAAGGACCTTCTATGTGACAACCCGATATTTCAACTCTATGTAACGACCTAAAAAGTCAAGTATTGTAACCACTTTTGTTATAATGAAATTAACTTCGAAAATAAAATATCAAAAAGTCTCTAATTAATTACCTACTATGTTAGGTGTCATTAAACCGTGATCGTACGTAAAAAGAAAGCCCAAATCTGACTTCGTATAAGGAAGTTATGAATTTTCCAAGTTCGGTTTAGCGACAGACAACTAAAAACTTGAAACGGAGATCGAGCGACTTTTGACTGGAATGACCTAAATAAGAATCGAAGGTCTCGACAATGGTTTTTCAACGGTAAAATGTCGGGCAAAAACAGACGTCAGATAATGAAGTTATGAATTTATAACGAAATTTTCTTACCGCGACCTTTTAAAAAAAAATAAAAATAATTTCAAAATTTGCCGACGGAATCTAAATGAAAGTTGTAGAGCGTAGTATCACCTACGCGTGGATATAAAGAACATCGAAAACAGAGTTCGTATGAAGAAGATATGAATTTTTGAAGTTTATTAAGTAAATAAAATATAAATTTTACTATTTAATCTCGGTATTATCCGAAGGAGGAGTCACCAGGTCGATTCGAGTTACGCCCAACGTACTTTCGTACGCCCAGCGTACTCGAGGACTAGGCCTCAGATCATCCACGTCGCCCCTATGCGAGGCTATGCCCCGTCCCATCCAAAGCTCCGAGGCAGTCGAGGAGGCGGTCACGCATGACGCACGCGTACGCCCAGCGTACCGAGGTGGTTCCCACCCACTATAAAAGGGATGCGAGGGTTCCAAAGAAATGGCTCAATTTCTCTCAACTTTCTTGCATTTTTGCCTCGTTTTCCGTGCACGTGCTATCCCGAAGCCCCGGTTTCCTTACTCAAGTCCTGAAGGTCGTTTGTGCTCCCGAGATTCCCGTGAATCCCGAGAAAATCCGCTTTCATGAGTCGAAATTCTTCTCGGTTTTCATCTCGCCTTCTTCGATCTTTCAAGTGAGTTCATACCCCTATAATCCACACTTTTAAATGTTTCATAAATGCTTTTATATGCTTTTAAGGAGGGGGGGGGGATACAAGTAAAACACACGATTATTACCGTGTGTTATATAAAGTTTCATTATACACTTTTTATCAATGGAATCATATGTGATTTATAACTATTATAGTGAAACTTTCATATGCAAAATATACCATGATAACATCTTATCTTTTGAAATAAGAAATGATTTATGTATATATGTAAATCAAACACTCTACTTATACTGTATGTATATGTGTCCATCTTTGGCACTACAAAAATTATACTTTTCATAACAAGGGAGCATTTCACTAGAGATTACTATACAAACGAGACACAATTTTAGAACACTATGATAGGTATAGTTTTACGAGAACATCACGAACTTTTACATACTAGAAATACTATTTCAAGAAGTTACTTTCATATACAAGAACAAATGAACATTTTCACACGTAAATCTGTTTTATACTAAGTTTTGTGATACATTAAACTTTACGTACGCTCGAGTACACTTTTCAAGTCCTATAGTATATACCAGAATCCCTTGAGGGGTGGCATGGTGTTTGTGTATAGATCTATACAGGATTGACAACCCCGCGCCCTGACTGTTAGCTATAGTACACCATTTGGGGTGACAAACGTCAGAACATTCCAACGCCTGAAGAACGTTGTGTATAGGCATTTCTAGTCAAATAACATGGTTATAAAACACACATGGAGTATCAAAAACACATTGATTTATGGGGTTTTTCAGACGTATTGGCAATTTTGTAAGTACATTAATTAACTACTTAAGGCATGAAAAACCTTATCGTGATACAATTTTGGAACTTCTAAACCACTATCCACATACGGAAAAACATAAATTTTCTAGAAACAAACATTGGTATTGATAGAAGGCTACTGTAACATCCCGTTTAAATGAAGTAATTAAATAATAATTCAGGAATCATGGGAAGTAGTCTTATTATAATTTTATATTATTATTGTCCAAAATCAAATAATAATTAGTGGGGTGTTGGTTTCGGGGTGCTAAATAAGATACCTTTGATTTTTGAGGGTTTGAGTGTAAGTGCGGGACTTATATTGAAAGGATTTTATGGAGTCATGGGTTGAAGTGTAAGTTTCAGACCTGATTTGAAAAGAATTGCAGAGGGTAGGGTTGGAAGGGTAATTAGGGGCTATGACTGAAGGGCTTATTATGGGGAAGGACTATAGTTTCCATTATGGCAAACTTTTGATTGAATGCGGGTATTTAAGGGTCCCGAAACCCTAACCCTAGAGACAATGTGTGCAACCGTCACCTTCTTAACTCCCAAAACCTCCAGCCGCCACCTTATACCACCGGATCCTCCAAGCCGCACCATCACCCCTGTTTATATTCGTTTTCCAACCGACGAAGCTAATGGTTGTTGCTACGACTTACACCACTGACTTCTTCTACGTTTTCTCCAGTTTCTTTGTCAAGATCGGACGCCACCATTTTAGCGCCACCGTGCCTCCTTGTTGCTGCTATGCGAATCGCCGAGTACTCCACCATCTCACTCGCTGTCAACAAGACGAGAATCTCAAGTTGACGTCAGGCCAATCAGGAGATCGGAAGTGCGAAGCCACGCCCGTCGTTGACTGTTTTCAGTTGGAGATCGTCGGACCTCATCCCTCTCCACTTCTTTCATGTCGATGCATCACCAGTTTCATCGTTAACCGCAGTTGTGGCCGCCACTCGCGTTACTGCTGTCGCCAGATGCCATTTTGCTGCTGTTGCCGCTTTCCTACCACCATCTACCACCGCTTGCTGCCTCCAGGTCGTTGATGGTTGGGTTTGCATGATCAGTTCACGCATGTGTTCATTTTGGTCTTGCTATTCGAGGGTGGTTGTGACCTATTGGCCGGAAACCATGGAAAAACCACTATGGCTGCCAACCATGGTGGTTATCACCACCTTTCTGTTCTACCACCACCAGCCACCGCGTGGTGGTGGCTGTGCATGTCACTATGTGTGTGTGTAATTAGTATGTGTTTTAGTGGTTGTGTGTGTTAAGAGGATAATATTGTAATTTGTAACCGTGAAGTGGTGGCTACCGCCTCTTGCCACCGGCTGCCATGTCGGGTGGCGGTGTGCCTCGTTGCATTTTTGGACTCGTTTGGATGTCTAGAAAAGAGGCTACTAAAACCTAATGGGCCTTGAAACCCTAATGGGCCCAATGAGGCTTAATGGACATAAAATCCCAAACATGTGATTAATGGGCTTAAGGAAACCCTAATGGGTCTAGTGGACCCTAATTGACCCAAAGAGACCCTAATGGGTTCAATAAGGCCCAAAGTGACCTAAAAGGCCAACCAAGGCACTAATGGGCTAGTATTGGGTTGGAAAAAAACCCTAAGGGCATAAAACCTTAATTGTGGAAATTGTTTGGGACACACACTTGAGAATTATTTAATAACGTGAAATATTAAATAATAATAATTGGCAGAAATTAATCTAAGCAATATCGGACTCAATGGATTAAGTCCATAATGGGTTAAGTAGGAAGCTTAACCCTAATCGGCATTTTATGTGAAACCCTAACTTCACTTGGGTTTATTGTTGGGCCTTTCTATTAGGCCTTGATGATTGGATTATTATTAGGCCATCTAAGAATAATCATATGGACTAAAATAATTTAATGGGCCTAGGGTAAGGCCCATGTAAGGGGTTGGGCCCAATTTGGAAAATTGGGCCATAGATGGGTCATAGTTGGGCCTTAGAATAAGACCATGTATAGGCCTGGGCCCAATTTGGAAAATTGGACCATATGCTGGGCTTTGATTCCTAGTTGACTTTTGGGTCTTTGGTTTGGGCATTGGGCTTGAATCAAGCCAAGATGGGGTAATGTAGCCTGTTACTCCAAGAATATGTGGTTATGTGTTTGGACCCAATTATTAATTGGGTGATGTTTTGATATTAATAGTTCGGGAATCTGTCATCCATCAACTGGGATTGTGTCTATGGGACTTCAACATTTCGAGGTGAGTTATCCTCACTATACTAAGGGGTCTAAGGCACCAAGGCCGGCCCAATGGATTTGATATCCTAGCAGTTATTGATATGTTGAGTTGAGTTAGTAATGTATGCCAGTTGATATGCTAGTCGGGTAGATCTGTAGGACTGCCTGTGATACTGATTGATTACCTGTATGTGCATTTATCTATTACATGTTGACATGTTATGTGGGATGGGTTTTGGTTTGTCACACCCCCAAACCAAGGATGGCGGAAACGTCCAGAGGTGGAGGACTTCATGTACAGTATCACAACAATGTGTATAATAGTGCTCAAAGTAAATACAACCATCATAAATATAATTGAAAAAGTTACACCAAAGTATATGTTTACATGTTTCAAAATCAATTACATTATGATGAAAAAAATAAATTGTTGACGGTTTAACGTCCCATTCTCAAAGCGCTGAAGTTTTCCTGTTTCACTGATTTCCTGAGAATATAAGTAGTTTTGAAAAAAAGTGTCAACAATTAAGTTGGTGAGTTCATAAGAGTTTTGTTTGAAGTAGAAACCGTTTTCCTTGTAAAATCGATATAGTTTGATTTCCAGAAAATCCAATATTTTCTTAGTTAAGTGTGAATAGAAATATTCCTATATGATGCATTAATGAACCCTAGAATGACCCGTAGAGTTCCTCTATAAATGTCCAGCGTATATAAGTTATATAAGGTTTAAATTAGACAAAACGTTGAATATAGTGGGTCTGCCCTAGGTCCACAACCCAATGAGGAACAGGAGATGAGGCGGGCCCCACCAATTCTAAGCCAATCGAGACTAAATTCTTATATGACTCAAACATATACGCTCAGTGATTATAGTTGAAGTCTAACAATTCTAGATGAAATATAGTTTTGATATCATAATAACTATCTTAAGTGAACCTGGTACTTTGTATCGGTACCCCCTTTTTGTGTAAAGACCCGACACTTTGTATTTGTACCCCTTTTTGTATAAAAACCCGATACTTTGTATTTGTACCCCTTTTTGTATATAAACCCGACACTTTGTATTTGTACCCCTTTTTGTATAAAAACCGTCACTTTGTATTTGTACCCCTTTTTGTATATAAACCCGACACTTTGTATTTGTACCCCTTTTTGTATATAAACCTGGAACTTTGTATTTGTACCCCTTTTTGTATAAAAAACCCAGTACTTTGTATTTGTACCCCTTTTTGTATATAAACCCGGCACTTTGTATTTGTACCCCTTTTTGTATAAAAACCCGGTACTTTGTATTTGTACCCCCTTTTGTATATAAACCCGACACTTTGTATTTGTACCCTTTCTTTTTGTACGAGTGTGTTATGTAAATAATCATAAACTATACCTATTATAGTTTATTAAAATGTTTGAAATGTATATGTACCCTAACTATACCTATTATAGTTTAGTATGTTTCTTTGTGGTGTTTAAGAATCCCATCCTATGTAAGTCAAATGTATAGTACAATATAACTATGTTTAACTTGCTTTGTTTTGTACTAATGATTATGATGGAGGATTCTTATAAATTCAGTAAGTAATTTCCTATTATACAAATATATCATAACCAGAAATACATGTAATATATGAAATTATCAAAGTTTTAACACTTTGCTCAACATGTTACAAAGTGTTTTGATAGTTAGAAGCTGTTAACTAATTCTTAACCTTTCTTCACTGTTTTAGAAAAATCATAGAAAAATCATACGAAGTCGAAAACTAGATCCGTAAATTCTGAGAGTTCCTAAAATGAGTCTAGTTTACTCATAATTTTTATCAAGATTTTTGGAAGCCTTTAACTTGTATTAAAATGCTCATATTCACAGACTGGTTCGGATTTGTGTTTGAAAAGACAGACTGTTTTGTAAAAATCATCATAAATTGTAGAAAAATCGTGTGGAGATGTGCAAGTAGTAATTTTAAATCTAAGAAGTGGAACTACTTGCACCTAAAACAGTTTTGAATAATAAAATGTTTAGGTTGTCCAAAACAGTCCGTGAATGGAGTTGAACTTTTCTGATTAAGGCTGTTAGAAAAATTTAGTTATGTTCTTGGTATTTTATCTTGTATTCCCCCCTTAAAAACTTGAGAAAACATTAAAATGTATGGGTATGAACTCACCTTAAGTGATTTCAGTAGATGATTGTTGAAGAATGGAAGTGTTTAACTCAAGAACACTTGGAGATGCCTTGAAGATTTTCGAGAATCTAACATCATAGTTATGGAGTTTGTGTAAGCAATCAATGATTTGAGTAGAATGAAGTGAAATAATCATAAGGAGGATGAATTATACTTACTAAGAGTGGAAGAACACTTGAAAATCAGCATTGAATCTCGAATTTGGTGGAGAAAAAGTTTGAGAGAAAAGTGGTGTTTGATACTTAGTGAAATGAGAGCAAATGAGAGAAATGAGGAGAGAGGATGTTTTGTTCCAGCTCTAAAAACGTGGGGATGGGTGGAAATTGAGTGTAAGGGACATTGAAGTGACCTAGGTAAGGTGGGGAGGTGTGGCTGGTCATAGAGTGTGTGTGGGGTGGTTGCTTGTGACATAATTTAAGGCAAGGTCAATACTCCACCTTAAATAAATCCCCCTATTAGATCTTTATTATTTAGATAATGATTTTCATGAAAATATGTTTAAATTATGAATATTTAGGGTTTATTATGTTAAAATATAACTTCTGGAGAAAATCCCGCGTTAAAAACACAAAAAACGGGCTTAAAATGTTAAAAATATCAAAAATGGGCTAAAAGTGACAAAATTCCGAAATCTGGCCGAGGTTCGGCCTTCTGATGCTAGAACCGAGAGGAGAGAGGGTAGAAACCGAGAGGGGAGAAGAGAGAGCAGAGACCGAGAGAAGAGAAGAGAGAGCAGAGACCGAGAGATGAGAAGGAAGAGCCAAGAAGCGAACAGAGACAGAGAGGAGAGAAGGAGACAGAGACCGAGAGGAGAGAAGGCCGAGAGGCGAACAGAGAGCCGAGAGGAGAGAAGGCCGAGAGGCGAACAGTGAGCCGAGAGGAGAGAAGGCCGAGAGGCGATAGAGAGTCGAGAGGAGAGAAGGCTGAGAGGCGGGCATGTGAACCGAGAAGGGAAAGAGACCGAGAACAGAGGCTCTGTCCTCGCGAGTTTCGGCCCGAGAGGTCTCTCTTCTTGGTTTCGGTTCCTAAGAAGGGTTTCAGTTCCTAAAGCCTATTTTACTCGTTTTCACTCCGTTTTGAGCCGTTTTTGACCAAGTTAAGGGTCGGAATGACCCGAATGAGTCTAGAAAGTTACGGGAACTTTTGAGAGAGATTTGGGAGAGATTTCACATACTTGGAGAGATTTGGGAGAGATTTGACATTCTTGGAGAGATTTCTCATACAAAGAGATATTTGAGAGAGGTTTCACATACTTGGAGAGATTTGACATTCTTGGAGAGATTTCTCATACAAAAAGATATTTGAGAGAGATTTCACATACTTGGAGAGATTTAGGAGAGATTTAACATTCTTGGAGAGATTTCTCATACAAAGAGATATTTGAGAGAGATTTCACATACTTGGAGAGATTTGGGAGAGATTTGACATTCTTGGAGAGATTTCTCATACAAAGAGATATTTGAGAGAGATTTCACATACTTGGAGAGATTTGGGAGAGATTTGACATAGAGAGAGATAGAGTGAAAACGATTGAGAGAGGTTCCATGTGTGACAATTGTGAGTGTCCGGCTTCGTAATGCAAGGTTTGTAAACCCTGTTGAGCCTTGTTTAAGGATCTTACACGCTCCCGATGAGTATGCAACATTGTTTTATAGGTTTGGCTCGCCATGTACCACAGTTTTAGGTTAAGGAGATCTAGATGTTCGCACTTTTTGATTTATGATCTCTCATTAGAATAAGGAGTTGTTTAGTAAATACATAACGTAAGCCCTAAAACGCAAGGGTTAGTTGAGTTGACCGGTTTGACCTGTTGACTTTATTTGACTTTGAATTGACCAGAATTTGACGGTTGTCACAAGGTTGTACTGCTCCGTGTGGTAGCTAACAAACCCTAGAGTATTCCAAATATGAGCTGAGGGCCCGGTAGGCATTCCAGACTCATACTGAGGACTCGGGAGTATTCCAGATATGAGCTGAGGGACCGATTGGCATTCCAGACTCATATTGAGGACTCGCAAGCATTCCAGATACGACCTGAGGGCTTGGTAGGCATTCCAGACTCGTACCGAGGGCTCGATGGCATTCCAGATACGATTTGAGGGCCCGATAGGCATTCCAGTCTCGTACTGAGGGCCCAGGGGGTAGTCCAGCTTGTAAAGTTGTGTACCCAGTATATGCTGTTTTGTTCAGTTTGTTATGATATGTTATTGTTTACGTGGTTATGTGGACTGTATATATGTGTATCAGTATTTTGGGGGTAACTCACTAAGCTTTCAGGCTTACAGTTCAGTGTTTTGTTTCAGGTACTTTAGGAGATCATGGCAAGGTGAAGGCGTGATCGTACCGCTCCTCATGTTCTATGATTTATGTTATATGGTTCTAGGGAATACTCTGATGCTTAAACTATTTTGAAAACAAATGGTAATAACTTAATGGTTTTAAATGTTTTAAAAGGTTTTAAATTAGCTTGTATTTTATGGGTGTTACAGCTACATTTATACCAGTAGAGAATATGAGATTTTCTAGGAACCAACAAACAAAAACAAACCATTTCGTTTTAAGTTCATGCAAACATTGTCATTTAATACTTATGAAACTCACCAGCTTATATGTTGATCTACTATTTCAAAACTACTTGTATGTCCCAGGAATTTCGTAATTGCAGGTAACAAACAGCTTTTGAAGAAGGGACGCTGCGACGCTAGTTTAAATTCATATTTTGGCATCATATTGTAATTGGTTTTGAACGTGTACCTTTTAAACAATGTAACCTTTCAATTATATATATGATGGTTATATTGCTTTCTTTACTATGTATTCAATTGTTACGTTACCACATGAAGTCATCCGCCCCTGAACGTTTCCGTCGTTCCGGTTTGGGGGTGCGATAGATTGGTATCACAATTGTTTATAGTGAACTAAGTATATCGAACCACATAAGATATTCAAACTATAAATGCTTAGGGACTCAAAGTCTCTGACAAAACGTTTTTACACCTAAAACCTCGTTTCATTTAAATAGATTCTTTTGGGTCATAAAAGTACAAAATACATGCATGCAACGATATATTTTCATGGTTAGAACTATACAAAAAGTATTAAGACGAGTTGGACAATATGATTAGTTCTCGATATACGTAATCGAATTTGGGACGAATATAGCCTGATCAACTATAGATATCCGAGATTGGACTAACGTATGTCGAGGAATGATCGTAGTGAGCAACAAATCAAAACTTACCAAAATAGACACTAGTATCAAACATACACATTTAAATACTATAGGAGTATTTGTTGCATACAATAGTTTAATCGACCTGTTTAGTGTTACATGTTTTCAAATTTTGTTCAAATCTTATAACCCTATTCTTGGATGCGGAGTCAAGCTCCAACCGCAACCCACGTCGCAAGTAGTGCTTGCCAAAATCCCAAATTTTGTTATAAGTTAGGACCTCGGCTAAAAGTTTTATTTTTCTTAAACCTTGTAACCGGAGACCCTTGTAGGGGTCAAATTTTTGCGATCGTTGTATCATCCATTATATCAAATATAATTGGCACGCTATTATTACTACGTTGAGTATTTCATTCAATCTTTAAAATATTATGGAAAAACCATATGCTTGTTTAATATATTCGGATATACGAATAACTTTCATTCTTCTATCTTTCAGACTCATACTATCATCTGTTCTTGAACTATAGCGATTTAGTTCATGAGACACATTCATTTTCTATACTATGAAATTCTTACCTTTGTCTTTTCAATCTATAGTTGAAGGATGCCTCCGCGTAGAAATCCGAGACGAAACAACGGTGGGGAAGAACCGATACCACCACCGCCTCCACCTCCTCAATTTGATGCTTTCATGTTCCAAGCAGCAGTCACCGCAACTGTGGCGGCTACCATGTCACAGATCAATACCCCTGTTACTATTGGTTCAGGAATTGGCACACTTCCTTCCAACCATGGTGAGAATCATGGGCAACCCCGAGAGTGCACCTATAAAGACTTTACGAATGCCAAACCCCGGATGTTTAATGGAACTGGTGGTGTGATGATTTTGAGGCAGTGGATTGAAAGGACAGAATCAGTCTTTGAAATCTGCTCCTGTCCCGAGCACAACAAATTCAAGTTTGCAACTTACACACTTACTGATAGAGCTCTAACTTGGTGGAATGGCCACGTTAAGGTACTTACTTTGATAGTGGCGAATTCAATAAGCTGGGAGAGCTTAAAAATCGTGCTGATGAGAGAGTACTGTCCACGATGAGAGATTCAAAAACTCGAGCACGAACTCTGGACTCTTGGAATGATTGGTATCGACATAGCAACTTATACCAACAGATTTTGCGATATGGCAATCCTTTGCCTAGATATGATTGCTCCTGAGAGCAAGAAAATAGAGAGATACATTTAAGGACTGTCACCCCAAATTTAGTCAAGCGTGTTAGCTTCAAAACCTAACACTTTTGAAAGTGCCAAAGAGTTGGCACAATCTCTTATTGATCACGGAAGTCATCAGAACTCAACAATTTCTGCACCAGAACCACAAAAGGGAAACAACAACAACAATAACAAGAAGAAAGGATAGAATAAGGGGAAAGGTGGGTCTTCCCAAGAATCCTCAAAGAAACAACAAATAGTTACAGTGAATGCTACTACTGTACCTACTACCGTTCCTACAAATCTCTACCCAACAAATCCTTATGTGGGTAACCTTCCAAAGTGCACCAAATGCAATTACCACCACAATGGACCTTGTCGAGAAATGTAGTGCTCCAACTGCAACAGAAAGGAACACACTGTCCATTTCTGCAAAGCCCCCGTAAAGTCGATCAATCAAGTTCCCAATGCTGGTGTAGGCCAAGCTTGCTATGGTTGTGGCGAGGTGGGTCACTACAAAAGAAACTGCCCGAAGGCAGCGAATACCAGCGGAGTGGGATGAGTTTTGACTATAGGTTACGAAGAAGCCGTAGCTGATCCTACAGTAGTTGCTGGTACGTTTCTTCTCGATAATTCATATGCATGCATACTATTCGATAGTGGAGCAGAGAGAAGCTTTGTGAGCCAAAACTTTATTCACTTACTTAAACATAAACCTAGCATGTTAGAAAAATCATTCACTGTAGAAATGGAAAATGGAAAAACGAAAAACACTAACTGCATATACATGAGTTGTACATTAACTTTAGACATTCATTCTTTCCCAATCAACCTCATGCCGGTCCAAATTAAAACTTACGACGTCATAGTTGGCATGCATTGGTTAAGTCTTCTTCGCGCCGACATCATGTGCTTTGAAAAATCAGTTTGCCTTAATCTCCTTAACAATGAAACATTAGTGATTTATGGCGACAAATCAAGTACAAACCTTCGCATCATTTCGTGCATCCAAGCTCGAAAGTGTTTGCAGAAGGATTATCATGCATTTCTTACACACATCGTCGATACGAGTCAAGAAGTAAAGGACATTAAGAGCATTCCAGAAGTACGCGACTTTCCCGATATCTTTCCAGAATAACTACCGGGATTACCACCACAACGCCAAGTCGAGTTCAGAATCGAATTAGTTCCAGGGGATACCCTAGTAGCAAAATCGCCTTATCGTCTAGCACCAGCAGAGATGCAAGAACTTTCCAGTCAGCTTAACGAACTCCACCAAAAAGGATTCATTATACCAAGCTTCTCACCTTGGGGAGCACCAGTCTTGTTTGTAAAGAAGAAAGACAGATCGTTCCGTATGTGCATTGACTACAAAGAACTAAACAAACTTACTGTAAAAAATCGTTACTCTCTGCCCCGCATTGATGACCTATTTGATCAACTTCAAGGAGCGAACTACTTCTCGAAGATAAATCTACGATCCGGATATCACCAATTACGAGTTCTTGAGGAGGATATTCCCAAGACAGCCTTCCGAACCCGTTATGGACACTACGAATTTGTAGTGATGCCGTTCGGATTAACCAATGCACCAGCGGTATTTATGGACCTAATGAATAGAGTGTGCCGTCCTTACTTGGATCAGTTCGTCATCGTCTTCATCGATGATATACTTATCTACTCCTGAAGTAAGGAAGAACATAGTCAGCACCTACAAAGAGTCTTAGAAACACTACGTTCGGAGAAGCTCTATGCGAAGTTCTCTAAATGCGAATTTTGGATTCGAAGAGTCAAATTTTTGGGCCACGTTGTTAACGAAAATGGGATACACATGGACCCCTCCAAAATTATGGGCATTAAGAACTGGTCAGCACCGAAGACACCTACAGAGATTTGTCAATTTCTAGGTCTCGCTGGCTACTATCGCAGAATTATAAAGAACTTCTCTAGCATTGCGAAACCTCTTACTACATTAACCCAGAAAGGCGTGGCCTTTGACTGGGAAGGAAAACAAGAGAAGGCGTTCCAAACACTGAAACAGGCTTTGTGCACCGGACTGATACTATCCCTCCCCAAAGGGATATAAGATTTCGTAGTGTATTACGATGCATCAAATCAAGGACTTGGTTATGTTCTTATGCAAAGAGGGAAGGTTATTGCCTATACCTCCCGTCAGCTTAAGATACACGAAGTGAACTATACAACTCACGATCTTGAGTTAGGAGCAGTGGTATTTGCTCTGAAGATCTGGAGACACTACCTGTACGGAACGAAGAGTACTATTTTCACCGACCACAAGAGCCTTCAACACATTTTCGATCAAAAGGAGCCCAACATGTGACAAAGACGATGGGTCGAGCTACTAAATGACTACGAATGCGAAATTCGTTATCATCCTGGCAAGACCAATGTAGTAACTGATGCCCTCAGTCGAAAAGAATACACTGGTCGGAGAGTCAAATCTCTAACTATGACTATCCATTCCCACTTATCCACACAAATTAAGGAGGCTCAACTGGAAGCTTTGCAACCTGAACATGTGACGGGTGAATCTATGAGAGGAATGGAAAAGAATCTAGAAATCAAGGGTGGCGGAGCATATTATCTCATGGACCGTATTTGGACACTGAGACATGTTGGCTTCAGAGACGTGGTCATGACCGAAGCACACAACATGAGGTATTCCGTTTACCCAGGTTCAGATAACATGTATCTGGATCTTAAGAAACTGTACTGGTGGCCTAACATGGAAGCAGAAATTGCTACCTTCGTAAGTAAATGTGTTACTTGCGCTAAGGTTAAGGTCGAGTATCAGAAACCTTCAGGATGACTACAACAACCAGAGATACCGGAATGGAAATAGGAACGGATTACTATAAACTTCATAACCAAATTGGCCAAGACAACAGGTGGACTTGATACCATATGGGTCATCGTCGACAGATTGACCAAATCCGTGCATTTTCTACCAATCAAGGAGACTAACAAGATGGAAAGGCTTACAAGATCTTACATAAGGGAAATAGTGGGACTACATGGTGTTCCGATGTCCATTATCTCCGATAGAGATAGTAGATTTACTTCAAGGTTCTGGTAGTCACTACAAAGTTCCCTGGGGACTAGGCTAGACATGAGTACAGACTACCATCCACAAACAGACGGGCAAAGTGAGAGAACAATACAAACTTTGGAAGATATGCTGAGAGCATGTGTGATTGACTTTGGAAAGGCATAGGATATCCATTTACCCCTTGTCAAATTTTCATAAAACAATAGTTATCATACGAGCATAAAGGCTGCTCCATTTGAAGCCCTCTATGGCCGTAAGTGCAGGTCCCCTCTGTGCTGGACTGAAGTTGGCGACACACAGTTAGCTAAAGGACGAGATCCTGAAAACACTCTTACCGGTCCGAAAATCATACGGGAAATGACAGAGAAGATCGTTCAGATTTGTGAACGGTTGAAAGCCTCTAGAGACCGACAGAAAAGCTATGCTGACCAAAGGAGGAAACCTTTGGAATTTCAGGTAGGAGACCGCGTTCTATTGATGGTCTCACTGTGGAAATGCTTAATACGCTTTAGAAAGCATGGAAAGCTAAATCCAAGATACGTAGAGCCTTTCGAGATTCTCGCTAGAATCTCCCCTGTAGCTTACAAACTTAATCTACCACGTGAACTTAGTAACATACATCCAACCTTCCATGGCTCGAACTTGAAAAAGTGTCTGTCCGATGAGACTCTTGTTATCCGACTTCACGAGATCGAGATCAACGAGAGTCTCAACTTCGTGGAAGAACCAGTAGAAATCATGGACCGAGAGGTCAAACAAACGAAACAAAGTCGCATACCTATCGTGAAAGTTCATTGGAACGCCAAGCGAGGACCTGAATTCACTTGGGAACGCGAAGATCAGATGAAACAAAAGTACCCACATCTTTTTCTCTGATTCACAAGTATCGTTCTTACTTTAAATAACGAGACGAAATTCCCTCTAACTGGGGGGGGGGGATGATGTGACAACCCGATATTTCAACTCTATGTAACAACCTAAAAAGTCAAGTATTGTAACAACTTTTGTTATAATGAAATTAACTTCGAAAATAAAATGTCCAAAAGTCTCTAATTAATTACCTACTATGTTAGATGTCATTAAACCGTGATCGTACGTAAAAAGAACGCCCAAATCTGACTTCGTATAAGGAAGTTATGAATTTTCCAAGTTCGGCTTAGCGATAGACAACTAAAAACTTGAAACGGAGATTGAGCGACTTTTGGCTGGAATGACCTAAATAAGAATCGAAGGTCTCGACAATGGTTTTTCAACAGTAAAAATTCTGGAAAAAACAGACGTCAGATAATGAAGTTATGAATTTCTAACGAAATTTTTTTACCACGACCTTCTAAAAATAAATAATAAAAATAATTTCAAAATTTGCCAACGGAATCTGAACGAAAGTTGTAGAGCATAGTCTCACCTACGCATGGATATAAAGAACGTCGAAAACGGAGTTCGTATGAAGAAGATATGAATTTTTTAAAGTTTATTAAGTAAATAAAATATAAATTTTATTATTTAATCTCGGTATTATCCGAAAGAGGAGTCGCTAGGTCGATCTGAGTTACGCCCAGCATACTCGAGGACTAGGCGTCGGATCATCCACATCACCCCTATGTGAGGCTATGCCTCGTCCCATTCGAAGCTCCGAGGTAGTCGAGGAGGCGGTCACGCATGACGCACGCGTACGCCCGTCGTACCGAGGCGGTTCCCACCCCCTATAAAAGGGATGCGAGGGTTCCGAAGAAATGGCTCAATTTCTCTCAACTTTCTTGCGTTTTTGCCTCGTTTTTCGTACACGTGCTATCCCGAAGCCCCGGTTTCCTAGCTAAAGTCCCGAAGGTCATTTGTTCTCCCAAGAATCCCGAGAAAATCCGCTTTCTCGAGTCGAAATTCTGCTAAGGTTTCATCTCGCCTTCTTCGATCTTTCAAGTGATTTCATACCCCTATAATCCACACTTTTAAATGTTTCATAAATCCTTTTATATGCTTTTAAGGGGGAGAAATACAAGTAAAATACACGATTATTACCGTGTGTTATATAAAGTCTCATTATACACTTTTTATCAATGGAATCATATGTGATTTATAACTATTATAGGGAAACTTTCGTATGCAAAATATACCATGATAACATCTTATCTTTTGAAATAGGAAATGATTGATGTATATATGTAAATCAAACACTTTGCTTATACTGTATGTATATGTGTCCATCTTTGGCACTACAAAAATTATAGTTTTCATAACAGATGAGCATTTCACTAGGGATTACTATACAAACGAGATACACTTTTAGAAAACTATGATAGGTATAGTTTTACGAGAACATCACGAACTTTTACATACTAGAAATACTATTTCAAGAAGTTACTTTCATATCCAAGAACAAACAAACATTTTCACACGTAAATCTGTTTTATACTAAGTTTTGTGAGACATTAAACTTCACGTACGCTCGAGTACACTTTTCAAGTCCTGTATTATATACCAGAATCCCTTGGAGGGGGAGCATGGTGTTTGTGTATAGATCTATACGGGATTGACAACCCCGCGCCCTGACTGTTAGCTACAGTACACCATTAGGGGTGACAAACGTCAGAAAATTCCAACGCCTGAAGAACGTTGTGTATAGGGATTTCTAGTCAAATAGCATGGTTATAAAACTCACATGGAGTATCAAAAACAAATTGATTTACGGGGTTTTTCAGACGTATTGGCCATTTTGTACTTACATTAATTAACTACTTAAGGCATGAAAAACCTTATCATGATAAATTTTGGAACTTCTAAACTACTACCCACATACGGAAAAACATAAATTTTATAGAAACAAACATTGGTCTTGATAGAAGGCTACATTTATACTAGTAGAGAATATGGGATTTTCTAGGAACCAACAAACAAAAACAAACCATTTCTTTTTAAGTTCATGCAAACACTATCATTTAATACTTATGAAACTCACCAGCTTATATGCTGATCTACTCTTTCAAAACTACTTGTATGTCCCATGAATTCCGTAATTGTAGGTAATAAACAACTTTTGAAGAAGGGACGCTGCGACGCTAGTTTAAATTCATATTTTGGCATCATATTGTAATTGGTTTTGAACGTGTACTGGGATTATGCCCACTGTACGTCCCAGTTTCACTCTTCTCATGTTTTTGGTCTTAATCCACTAAGACAAAGGCTTATATTACAGATCCAGACTTCCTAATGTCTCTTAATCCATAAAGTTGATCAATTTAAGACTTTGCATGGCTGATTAGGACAAAAACACTCAAAACACTCATTCCTTTCCTTAAGAAGTTCAATGCTCATGCATGGACCATCCCTAACATCCAATACTAGATTTTTATGACTATACTTCATAGAATACACTGAATATGGGTAGATCAAGGCCTCTGGAGTTCATCATTGCATTGGGACTCCATACTTTGGGACCAAAACCCTAAAACACTCCAAAAGAATGGATCTATTCAAAGAATGAGAAAGCTTGAAGCTTTATTGTGACATCCCTATTTTCACGGCCAGAAAAACTGATTTTGTTTATGCTTTATAAAAGTTAGAGTACCTCTTTTAATAAAAATGTTGCGGAATTTGTTCCTAGTAAAACATGATAAATACATTATCAAAACATTTCAAAAGAAAAGTATTTTTATTCATTTTAAAACATTTGAGATGTCATCGTCAATACAGAATCATAAGCATAAACATAACTTACATTCATTATCACTAGTGATTTATATCTCCTTAATCTCTCAGTGTAATGCGACTTCATATCAACACCTGTTATATAAATCTACTGAGTGGGTTAGGTTGGAAAACCTAGTGAGTACATAGGGTTTTTAATCCACAATAAATAAGTTTATTAACTTTTTCAAACCAAACAACCCCGATTACCCGTTCCCGCTATCCTCACTTTACATCCTTAAAACATCTAACACAAGGGACCTACTCTAAGGACTTTCATCGGGGTGACAACACATGCTTTGGGGGTTCCTCAAAAATTCATGTCAAATAAGGCAACCATGTGGGGGATCGAGTACTATTGGTGATCACACAGTTCAAATAAACACCTACAGGTTGCGAGCCTGCTACCGTTCCATTGAACTGTCTAGAATAGTTCGTGGTCATCATCTATACTCTGCTAGATGACTGGATCATCAATAACATCTACAACAAGGCCTCTCATTATTTTATTTGGTCGTACAACAACTATTATATTTACCCATGTTTTACCATACATTTTGTAGATATAAAATACATATAATGTTTAAATCTTATAAAACATGTATAAAATAATTCATCCAACATAGAGAGCTAGTATACAGATAATATGCACACACAACACGTAATTTATATAAAATACTTCATATCTATGTGTAAGATGAAAGTAACTATGCACTCACCTGGTAAGGTGGTGACTCGGTACTCGAACATCACTTTGTTATCTCAAAACAAATTTCCCGTGATAAAACCTAGTATCAATACCAATAGGGTTTAGTCTAATGTTTATCGTGACTAATTAATAGTCTAGCTATTATTTCTATTATATAAGCGTTAAACAACACTCTTATATAACTTATAATAATAGCCCCAATAATTATTATAAGGTCCTAATAACATTACTATATTGAAACATAAGCTATACTAAAGGTAAGGTAGACATAGCTCTCTTATAGTGGGTTTTCTAGAAAACCAGACTTCGTTGGAGCAGCGTTCCCAAGCCGAAAGGCTCTTCTTCTTGGAGCCTTCGGGCACCCCAGGGCTTCCGCATCATGCTTGGGGTTCTCTAGGCTATTCGGGGGGTTTTAGGGCTTAGAGAGAGAGAGAGAGAGAGAGAGAGAGAGAGAGAGAGAGAGAGTATAGATATAAGAATGAAGGGTTAATGTGTGAAGAATGAAGGAGAGGGGCATCTCTATTTATATACGTTGTGGCCATTTGATGCCCACGTCATGGCCAGCTGGGTACAGCCAGGCACAACCTGATGCTGACACATGGCATCACACACAGGGTGGAAATCAGCCGATTTTCAAAAATTCATAACTTTCACATATGAGCTCCAATTTTGAGGTTCTTTATATCCATGCATAGGTAAAAATAAGATCTACAACTTTCATTTAACTCCGCCGGCTAATTCAAAAGTTCATAACTTTCACATATGAGCTCCGATTCGGACTTGGTTCTCTGAACCATTTAACATACTCATATTAGTCGGACTCAATTTGATATGATCACTAGGGTTGGAATAACAACAATCTTCTTAGTCATTACCGAAAAAATGGTAACGACATTAATGAACAAAATGGAATCAATTACTAGCTTCTTGGTAACCTTGTGACTTTCCCTGATCCAAGCATGAGTCCTATGCTTCCGGTAGTATATGCATCTACTACCTTTCACACCTACTCATACTCGTCCCAAGTATTGTCTCGTAGTCCCCAAGTCCTAAAATCACAAAACAATTTAACACATACGAGTGTGTCAAAATAATCATAAAAATTTCCCTAGACTCTACTATGAGTTCTTCCGTGCATATCTTCAATCATCAATTCTGCTTCAACTCGGTTGGTGATGGACATTCCCAATGATAGGAAAACTTTAGGAATTACACCAATCGTTCTGTCATCCGGCCAATCAAATGTGTACATTCAGATGTACCCTACTTCTATAGATGTACTGCTATTTTATCAGACGTATTCTAAAGGCAAGATACCTCTCTTATGATATCTTTCGACAGGTATCATTCGGTATCGTAGGCCATCTGAGTTCCTCTATTTTCGCAGTCTATCATGGTTCGCATCACTTCCCGAACTTCTGCCATTGTGATAGGTTCGGGTGCAGGCGCAACGATCGATGCATGACCCATCACATTCTTAGGCTCAGGCTGTCATCTTCCTCTTGTTTTTTACACCCAAGCAGATGTTCGGTGTACCGAGATGAGAATTTAAGATAGGAAAGATTTTATTTATGATATATGTATAAATCTTCTTATTACTCTGAAACGTTACATGCTAGTTCTAATATCGTAATCATACGCTTAGAATCCTGAACACATGAGGTTTCCAGATCCGGTCAGCAACAGACCATAGATCCGAACAAATAACAGCATATAAGGCATCTTTATAGAAATAACATAAATCATTTAGCACATAAAACATTTTAGGAAACTTTCCTAAAATAAACTAGTGCTCGTGTCTAAATTATAGCAGACACTCATCTCATAATCATCGCATAGCATTCTAAGTTTAAGTCTAGAAATATCCTACAAATTCCTAGTTCGCTTAAACTAATCCTCTGATACCAACTGTGACATCTCCATTTTCACAGCCAGAAAAGACCGATTTTGTTTATGCTTTAGAAAAGGCAGAGTACCTCTTTTAATAAAAATGTTGCGGAATTTGTTCCCAGTAAAACATGATAAATACCTTATCAATGCATTTCCAAAGAAAATTAGTTTTATTCATTTTAAAACATTTGGGATGTCATTGTCAATACAGAAACATAAGCCTAAGCAGAACTTACATTCATTATCACTAGTCATTTATATCTCCTTAATCTCTGAGTGTAATGTGACTTCATATCAACACCTGTGATATAAATAAGCTGAGTCGGGCAGGTTGGGAAACCTGGTGAGTACATAGGGTTTTCAACCCACAATAAATAAGTTTATTAACTTTATCAAACAAAATAAACCCGATTACCTGTTCCTGTTATTCTCACTTTACGTCCTTAAAACATCTAACACAAGGGACCTAGTCTAAGGACTTTTATCGGGGTGACAACACATTCTTCGGGGGTTCCTCAACAATTCATGTTAAATAAGGCAACCATGTGGGGGATCGAGTACTATTGGTGAGCACATAGTTTAAATAAACACCTACAGGTTGCGAGTCTACTAGCGTTCCACTGGACTGTCTGGAATAGTCTGTGGTTGTCATCTATACTCCGCTAGATGACTGGATCATCAATAACATCTATAACAATGCCTCTCATTATTTTATTTGGTCCTACAACAACTATTATATTTACCCATGTTTTACCCAACACATTTTTTAGATATAAAATACATATAATGTTTAAATCATTTAAAACATGTATAAAATCATCCATCCAACATAGATAGCTAGTATACAGATAATATGCACACACAACACGTAATTTATATAAAATACTTCATATCTATGTGTAAGATGAAAGTAACTATGCACTCACCTGGTAAGGTGGTGACTCAGTACTCGGACATCACTTTGTTATCTCAAAACAATTTTCCCTTGACAAAACCTAGTATCAATACCACTAGGGTTTAGTCTAGTGTTTATCGTGACTAATTAATAGTCTAGATATTATTGCTATTATATAAGTGTTAAACAACACTCTTATATAACTCATAATAATAGCCCAAATAATTATTATAAGGTCCTAATAACATTACTATATTGAAACATAAACTATACTAAAGGTAAGGTAGACATAGCTCACTTACAACGGGTTTTCTCGAAAACCGGGCTTTGCTGGAGTAGCATTCCTGAGCTGAAAGGCTCTTCTTCTCGGGGCCTTCGGGCACTCCAGGGGTTTCGCCTCATGCTAGGGGTTCCCTATGCTTTTCGGGGGGTTTTAGGGCTTAGATAGGTTGAGAGAGAGAGAGAGAGAGAGAGAGAGAGAAAGAGAGAGTATAGAGAGAGGAATGAAGGGTTAAGGTGTGAAGAATGAAGGAGAGGGGAATCTCTATTTATAGGAGGCTGAAGAGGCTCCCATGTTGTGGCCATTTGATGCCCTCGTTGTGGCCAACTGGGTACAGCGAGGCACAACCTGATGCTGACACATGGCATCGCACACAGGGTGGAAATCAACCGATTTTCAAAAATTCATAGCTTTCACATAGGAGCTTTGATTTTGAAGTTCTTTATATACATACGTATGTAAAAATAACATCGACAACTTTCTTTTTAACTCTATCAACTAATTCTCGACCGATTTTAAATTTAACAGTAGGAGGAGATTAGACTACTAAATGACCGCGAAAAATTCGTAACTCCTTCATACGGACTCCGTTTTTGTTTGTCTTTTTAACGTTGAGTTCCTATTAATAATATCTTCAACTCTAACTTAAGCCGTGTAAGCCAAAAACCGCTCGAACTAAAATTCGAGTTTCGGGTCATGCACTGCTAAGCTAAATCTTAGAAAAATCATAACTTCCTCATACGAAGTCAGATTTGGGCATTCTTTTTATGGACGCTCTCTGGTGAACATATTCTACGACTCTAATTTAGATTACTAAGGTGAAAATTCGCTCTATCATAAATTCACTATTTACGTCTTCCCGGTGCCGTGTTGGTTCCGTCGCGAAACTTTGACGGGTAATAACTTCTTTGTTATAACTCGGATTTCGGCGATCTTTATATGTACGGAACCCTTGAGATAAATTCTAAAACTTAGTTAAGATTATTTATTCTAAATAATCTTTTGTCAAAAAGTCGTTTTTGACCCCTATTATCTCTTCATCCTAAGTAATAACCGTAATTTTCATGTTTCTTCGAACGAGTATCTAACTCTAAGACTTCCTGACTGCAGGCGGTCCCCGATCCTGGATCCGCTCTCTATCTCATGTTAGACTTTCAATCTTGATCTTCAAGTCACAATCTCGATCCGTACTGGAGAGTGCTTCTTCTTCTTAATGACTTAAGATAAGTTATTTTATGGACTGATGTGATATATTCTCATGAATTATCATCGTATGTTCCCATGGTTAGAGTTAGGTCTCTTAGGGTCAAATTCAAGAACAGATTATACCTTCCTTCATGTTCCAATGTGAGATAATGACATCTTAAAAGGTAGCATTCCTAGCTACAAGTAGTTGTCGCGATACCTCTACTGATCACTTTGATTATCTTTCCATTCATGCTTCTAGTTTAGGTCAGATGCTACATCAAACTTGGTTCTCTAAACCATTTAACATACTCTTATTAGTAGGACTCAATTTGATATGACCACTAGGGTCGGAATAACAACAATCTTCTTAGTCATTACCGAAACAATGGTAACGACATAAATGAACAAAATGGAATCAATTACTAGCTTCTTGGTAACCTTGTGACTTTCCCTGATCCAAGCGTGAGTCCTGTGCTTCCGGTAGTATATGCATCTACTACCTTTCACACCTACTCATACTCGTCCCAAGTATTGTCTCGCAGTCCCCAAGTCCTAAAATCACAAAACAATTTAACACATACGAGTGTGTCCAAATAATCATAAAAATTTCCCTAGACTCTACTACGAGCTCTTCCATGCATATCTTCAATCATCAATTCTGCTTCAACTCGGTTGGTGATGGACATTCCTAATGATAGGAAAACTTTAGGAATTACACCAATCGTTTTATCATCCCGCCAATCAAATGTGTACATTCATACGTACCCTACTTCTATAGACGTACTGCTATTTTATCAGACGTATTTTAAAGGCAAGATACCTCTCTTATGATATCTTCCGACAGGTATCATTCGGTATCGTAAGCCATCTGAGTTCCTCTATTTTCTTAGTCTATCATGGTTCGCATCATTTCCTGAACTTCTGCCATTGTGATAGGTTCGGGTGCAGGCGCAACGATCGATGCATGACCCATCACATTCTTAGGCTCAGGCTGTCATCTTCCTCTTGTTTTGTACACCCAAGTAGACGTTCGGTGTACCGAGATGAGAATTTAAGATAGGAAAGATTTTATTTATGATAGACGTATAAATCTTCTTATTACTCTGAAACGTTACATGCTAGTTCTAATATCGTAATCACACGCTTAGAATCCTGAACACATGAGGTTTCTAGATCCGGTCAACAACAGACCATAGATCCGAACAAATAACAGCATATAAGGCATCTTTATAGATATAACATAAATTATTTAGCACATAAAACATTTTAGGAAACTTTTCTAAAATAAACTAGTGCTCGTGTCTAAATTATAGCAGCCACTCATCTCATAATCGTCGCTTAGCATTCTAAGTTTAAGTCTAGAAATATCCTACAAATTCCTAGTTCGCTTAAACTAATCCTCTGAACGAACTGTGACATCTCCATTTTCACGGCTAGAAAAGACTGATTTTGTTTATGGTTTAGAAAATCCAGAGTACCTCTTTTAATAAAAATGTTGTATTTGTTCCCAGTAAAACATGATAAATATGTTATCAAAGCATTTCCAAAGAAAATTAGTTTTACTCATTTTAAAACTTTTGGGATGTCATTGTCAATACAGAAACATAAGCCTAAGCAGAACTTACATTCATTATCACTAGTGATTTAAATCTCCTTAATCTGTACGTGTAATGTGACTTCATATCAACACCTGTGATATAAATAAGATGAGTGGGGCAGGTTGGGAAACCTGGTGACTACATAGGGTTTTCAACCCACAATAAATAAGTTTAGTAACTTTATTAAACCAAACAAACCCGATTACATTTTCCTGTTATCCTCACTTTACGTCCTTAAAACATCTAACACAAGGGACCTAGTCTAAGGACTTTCATCGGGGTGACAACGCATGCTTCGGGGTTCCTCAATAATTCATGTCAAATAAGGAAACCATGTGGGGGATCGAGTACTATTGGTGAGCACACAGTTCAAATAAACACCTACAGCCTGCGAGTCTGCTAGCGTTCCACTGGACTGTCTAGAATAGTCCATGGTTGTCATCTATACTCCGCTAGATGACCGGATCACCAATAACATCTATAACAATGCCTCTCATTATTTTATTTGGTCATACAACAACTATTAGATTTACCCATGTTTTATCCAACGCATTTTGTAGATATAAAATACATATAATGTTTAAAGCATTTAAAACATGTATAAAATCGTTCATCCGACATAGATAGCTAGTATACAGATAATATGCACACACAACACGTAATTTATATAAAATACTTCATATCTATGTGTAAGATGAAAGTAACTATGCACTCACCTGGTAAGGTGGTGACTCAGTACTCGGACATCACTTTGTTATCTCAAAACAATTTTCCCTTGACAAAACCTAGTATCAATACCACTAGGGTTTAGTCTAATGTTTATCGTGACTAATTAATAGTCTAGCTATTATTGCTATTATATAAGTGTTAAACAACACTCTTGTATAACTCATAATAATAGTTCAAATAATTATTATAAGGTCCTAATAACATTATTATATTGAAAGATAAGCTATACGAAAGGTAGGTTAGGCATAAATCACTTATAGCGGGTTTTCTCGAAAACCGGGATTTGCAAGAGCATCATTCACGAGCCGAAAGGCTCTTCTTCTCCGGGCCTTCCACCTCGTGCTAGGGGGGTTCCCTAGGCTTTTTGGGGGGTTTTAGGGCTTAGAGAGAGAGAATATAGAGAGAGGAATGAAGGGTTAAGGTGTGAAGAATGAAGGAGAGGGGAACCTCTATTCATAGGAGGCTGAAGAGGCTCCCACATCGTGGCCATTTGATGCCCATGTCATGGCTAGCTAGGTATAGCCAGGCACAGCTTGATGCCGACACGTAGCATCGCACATAGGGTGGAAATCAGCCGATTTTCAAATATTCACAACTTTCGCATATGAGATCCATTTTTGACGTTCTTTATATCCATGTGTAGGTAAAGATAAGATCTACAATTTTCGTTTCGACTCCGTCGGCTAATTCTCGACCGATCTAAAATTTAACAGAAGGAGGTGATTAGACTGCTAAATGACCGTGAAAATTTCGTAACTCCTTCATACGGACTCCATTTTCGTCTGTCTTTTTACTGTTGAGTTCCTATTAATAAGACCTTCAACTCTCATTTAAGCCTCGCAAGCCAAAGATCGACCTAAAATTCGAGTTTCGGGTCGTGCACTGCTAAGCCAAATCTTAGAAAAATTATAACCTCCTCATAAGAAGTTAGATTTAGGCATTCTTTTTATGGATGCTCTCAGGTTAACATATTCTAATACTTTCATTTAGATCACTAAGGCTAAAAGTCACTCTATCATAAATTCACTATTTACGTCTTCCCGATGCCGTACCGGTTATGTCGCGAAACTTCGACGTGTGATAACTTCTTCGTTATAACTCGGATTTCGGCGCTCTTTATATGTATGGAACCCTTGAGACATATTCTAAAACTTGGTTAAGATTATTTATTCTAAATAATATTTTGTATAAAAGTCGCTTTCGACCCCTATTATCTCTAAAGTGACAAGCTCGGTTCTACGGGCTTTACATTTATACCTTTTTGTGAAGATTTATTCATAGATAAACTCAAATCCAAACTCCTGGAGCTCTCTCTCTCTCTCTATCTCTCTCTCTCTCTCTCTCTCTCTCTCTCTCTCTCTCTTCTTCTCCAACCTTCTTCTCTTCTTCAGGATCACACAATCACACTAACAAGCTCCCAAATGCACTCTCCAGCTATAAGAACGAAGCTTTAGGGTTAAGTGGATACTGTGTTTGGGAATGGTGGCCAGGAAGAGGCCATCATGTCCTTTAAATAGGGGGTTATTCACAATTAGGGTTTCATTCTGGGCCACGTATGCCCAACATACACACTAGTAGACCCAACATACTAGGTGGCATCCGCATCTCATGCACGCAATCGAGTACGCTGAGCGTACACTCTAGTACACCTAAACTTGGGATGTTACAATTCTCCCCCACTAGAATTCGACTTCGTCCTCGAAGTCATGCTTCCAAAAATAGTTTGGGATCCTGCTCTCGCATCTCCGACTCAACCTCCCAAGTCAGCTCAGACCCCCTCCGATGTTTCCATTAGACCTGAATCAAAGACACTTCCTTGTTCCTTAGAACCTTAACCTTTCGATCTACAATCGCGATCCGTTTTTCGATGTAATCTAAGCTCGCATCCACCTGAATATCCTTTAGTTGTACCACTGGCACCTCATCGGCTACACACGTCGTTAACTGAGATACAAGGAAAGTGTTACGGATCTGGTACAACTCCGCAGGTATCTCCAACTGATAAGCCACTTTGCCCATTCTGGTTGTCACTTTAAAAGGACCTATGTATCGGGGGCCCAACTTGCCCCGTTTCCTAAATTGGATCTCCCCTTTCCAAGGGGATACCGTAAGGAGTACAAAATCTCCAACTTGAAAATCTAGCTCATATCATCGCCTCTCCGTATAACTCTTTTGGCGAATTTGTGTAGTCAGTAATCTTTGTCTGACCTGCTGAATCTGTCTAGACGTCTTCAACACTATCTCGGTGCCACCCAACACTTTCTGTCCTACTTATCCCCAGCGAATGGGAGTTCGACACCTTCTCCAGTAGAGAAGCTCATAAGGAGGCATACCAATTCTTGAATGATGGCTGTTGTTGTAGGAAAACTCAGCCAGTGGTAGGTAGGTTTCCTAACTTCCTTCGAAGACCCTGACACACGCACACAACATGTCCTCGAGTGTATGTATTGTCCGCTCACTCTACCCATCTGTCTGTGGGTGATACGCAATGCTGGAATATAGACGCGTTCCCAACTCCTCATGAAACTTCTTCCAAAATTTGTAAGTAAGTCTCACGTCTCGATCTGACACTATCGAGATCGGCACTCCGTGCTGTGCTACCACCACTCTCACATACATCTCAGCCAACCTATTTACAATAGAGCTCTCACTAATAGCAAGTAAGTGAGCACTCTTCATCAGTCGGTCTATAATTACCCAGATCACGTCAACACCATGCACCATCCACGGTAGTTTGGTGATAAAATCCATGGAAATCTGTTCCCACTTCCACTGGGGAATCTTTAACTGCTGCAAATGACCATGTTGTCGTTGATGTTCCGCCTTGAGCCGACGGTAGGTCAGGCACCTCTCGACTACCCACGCAACATCCCATTTCATACAGGGCCACCAATATTCCCTCTTCAGGTCCAAGTACATCTTAGTGATCTCGAGGCGGACCGAGAATCTCAATCTGTGCACCTCTTCCATCAGTATACCCCGAGCTCCGCCCATAAAGGGTACCTAAATATGTCCTCGAAAAGTCATAAGCCCTCGACTGTCTATCATAAACTCTGAAACCTATTCAATCACCCACTCCCTCTTGCGGTTCTCTGGCTTCTCGGCCTCCGCCTAGGCCTCTCGGATGGTATCCAAAACCGGAGTCACCACTGTCATCCCCACATACACATCTCGAATCGGGGCACTCTCTACTCGACGACCCAGGGCGTCGACTACCACATTAGCCATGTCCGGATGATACAAGATCTCTCAATCACAGTCCTTCATCACGTCCAACCACCTCCATTGGCGTATACTCAGGTTGGGTTGGTCCATAAGATACTTCAGGCTCTTGTAGTCTGTGTATATGGTACACATGAAAACTATTCTCCTAACGCTAATTACATATAGATTTCGATTTTGTATATACTAGATCTAGTGTTATTGCTTTTGATATTTTATTTGCATGTATAACTTGAGAAAAACCTAGATCCAAAGCAATTAGGGTTGCACGTACACATAGGAATGGTGTTATACTCAAAACCCATTAATATATACTTAGCTATGATACGTAGTCTTGAAATGTTGAACAATACTCCTATTTATAGTACATTGAAATGAAGACGTAAAAGAAAATACACACTAAAGATTAAATTGTGAGCTTTTATCCTTTAGACACGTCTGTTGCCACTAATCTTAAAATTTTTTTATTCAAAATATATAAACCATATAAATGCTTACTCACGACATAAAATCAACACGTATACTGTAATTTTGCCACCAATCTAAAATTATACGAATATGTTTGTTTAATCGACACGTCTCCAAATTTACATACTATGGATGTATTAATTACACATCTATACTTGATCAAACTTATCATTTAAAATTTCTACATCACTACACAAATATTTCTACTTATTTTAATATATCTATATATTTACTAATGATAAAGTATCAATTACATATATACATAAATTATGTTCCCTTTTTCTTTTTATAACATATTGAATTATCATACTTATATATATATATATATATATATATATATATATATATATATATATATATATATATATATATATATATATATATATATATATATATATAAAAGAAGTTAAACGTTATAAACATGAAAGTTAGTGGGATTTTGACATCTTTGGTCCACCTATTTGCTATATATCAGAATTGACCCAGTGCTTTATTGAAATTGCAATTTGGTTCTTGCTTCTCAATTGTCAATGTGACCGCTTCTATAATGTTCTAGATGTCATTTTAGAGAACCCTTTGTACACGTGTGTGGATTTTATTGGTACATATATAATACTACTTATACCACTGTCATAATGTCACTTTTTGACTTTTACATATATTTACTTTTATTTTTTTTATATCTTTAATCTGAAAAATGTTTTCATATTTTTAGTAGTTGTTGGACATTTTAATTTAATTACAAAAACATCCATTTTAATTTGAAATATATATATATATATATATATATATATATATATATATATATATATATATATATATATATATATATTAGGTGTGCACCCGCTCAAAGCGAGGTGACAATTATTACTTTTTCGATATATGAATTTTTTTTCATAAAGTATTATTTCATTGTTTTAATGACTATAAATTTTTAGCTAATATGCTAGAAAAAAATCCATGTATAATCTGTGGAAGAACATCATGCCTACATTAAATAAGAAATAAAATTTAATTGTTGTTTTTTCCTTAAATATTTTCATTGATTATTTTTTACGATAATTAGTTTTTGTTCATGAAAAGATAATTGGTTTTTGCATAACAGATTTGTACATTAAGTTATCAAGCATGTACCTTTTAAAATCTCATGAAAAATTCAATATGCTTTATAATATATATATATATATATATATATATATATATATATATATATATATATATATATATATATATATATATATATATATAGTTGTAAATAATTGAATGACAACATTTTCTAATGTCAAATGTGTAAGAGTTATTTTCAACTCTTATGATAAATATGTCAAATATGTGTAAGAACTCATTAATTATGTCTAGTGATTAACTAGTATAAATAACACTATCACATATGTAAAAGAGACACCAATTTGAATACTTTATATATGTTATCAAATTCTCTCCAAATTTCCTTTCTTCTTTCTTCTTTCTTAAAGGTTCTTAGTTTAGTTTTACTAATCTTCTTTTAATTACATCAAATTTATAACACGTTATCAGCACGAAAACTCAAACAAAGGTTATTTAGAAGTGGAAATCACATATATCTTAATCAAGGTATGTATTACTTAGTAAAAACATTATTAATTATAAAAACCCTCATCATATTAAAATAAATAATAATACTAATGAATTAATAAAACTTATACATTATGGACATTATGGACTACTAACGATTTTTATTTCTTATACTAACATTTCTTTATGTATTTTATTTTTTTTATGCATACTAACATTTAGATTATGCAACTAACTTTTATTTATGCATACTAACATTTACATTATGCAACTAACTTTTAATTATGCATACTAACATTTATATTATGCAACTGACTTTTCTTTATACATACTAACATTTAAATTATATTTATTTATACATGTCAATGTTTATTTTTTACTCTTCATAATTTTATTTTAACATTTACTAATATTTATTAATGTATCTAATTAGTAAAATTATACAAAGTAAAGTTATGTATTAGTTATAAATCTTATTAAATGATTTATAAATATACAAAACGGATATATATATATATATATATATATATATATATATATATATATATATATATATATATATATATATATGCAACGGTTATAAACAGTAAAAACAACGACTATATTTTTTTTACTATAAATAAACATATTTACCCTGGTTATTTTACCCACAATAAATATTTCTCTCTTCTATCAAACAAATCAATTTCCAGAAATCAAGGTTCATGATGATTCACCCGTTTGTGATAATCATGACTATAATAATCATATTACTTTTTATCCCAATCTTTAACATCGAAGATAATATGGAATTTCATCTACTTTTAGGCTTGTATGCAATGTTAGCTTTACCGCTTCTTTTTTTGTGTAATATTTATTGAAATAAATGGATTTTAATTTTTATTTTGTTTAAAATTTATAGTTACATTATGTCCAACATTGCAAAGCTCGAGTTTGCAGCACTTGAAGTTAGCGGGAAAAACTATGTGCCATGGATGATAGATGTAAAAATGCATCTTGAGTCCATGGGAATCTCAAATGCTATAAATGAATTTAATAATTGCTTGGCACAAGACAAAGCAAAAGCACAAGTTTTTCTTCGTAAGCATATTGATGAAATGTTAAGATTTGAATATCTTGATGTTACTGATCCAAGTATTCTCTGGAATCTTTTGAAAGAAAGATTTGATCATCAAAAGGAAGTTATACTTCCAAATGCTAGAGATGAATGGAGAACACTGAGGTTTCAAGACTTCAAGAAAGTAAATGAATACAACTCAGCTTTGTTCAGAATATGTTCACAACTCAAATATTGTGGACAAGAAGTTACTGATGAAGATACGTTGGAGAAAACTTACTCCACATTTCATGCAACAAACATTACATTGATGCAACAATATCGGATGCAAAAGTTCACAAGATATTCTGAACTGAATGCATGTCTGCTCGTTGCAGAGCAAAACAATGAACTCTTGATGAAAAACCATGAATCTCGTCCAACGGGATCAGTAGCACTTCCTGAAGCAAATGCTACAAATATTGATAGTCATCGAAACAATACACGTGGACGAGGGCGTGGTCGTGGTCGAGGACGAGGCCGTGGCTATTTTAATCGAAACCAAAGCCATAATCAGAACCATAATTCTGGTCGTGGACAAGGTAATAATCGTGGTCGTGGCCAGAAAAGGAATAATTACCAACATTCACAAAGAAACAATGTCCACATACAAGATAAGGCCAAAGTGGCAAGGCATGACACTGGGACATCACAAAAATCTGATGGTTCATGTTATAGATGTGGTAGCACAGGCCATTGGTCAAGGACCTATCGCACACCTGCACATCTTTGTCAACTTTATCAAGAGTCCATTAAAGGAAAAGGAAAGGAAGCAAACCTCATTGATAATGTTGAATTCACTCCGCTAAATGTTGCCGATTTCCGCAATGACATGGAAGACATTAACTAAAAAAAATCTATTATTGTGCTAGTAAAACTGTTTTTCCTTCGTTTATTTTGCATGTAATGCCTTTCCTTCAATAAATGAACTTTGTTTTAATAATAATTATGATTATGTTTATTCACTTATTATTCCTTTCATATGTGAAGTTTAATATGAGTCCAACTGGAGCACAACACCAAGAAAAGATTGGAGATCTTTGTATAGCAGATAGTGGTAGTACACATACTATTCTGAAATCAAAGAAATATTTTTCAAAATTAGTACCAACAAAAACAATTATACATACAATATCAGGTCCTGCAGACTTGATAGAGGGAACCGGGAAAGCCCATTTTATATTACCAAATGGTACAAACTTTTGTATAGAAAATGCCTTATTTTCTCCAAAGTCTAATAGAAACTTATTAAGTTTCAATGATATATATTTCAAAGGACATGATACAAAGACTGTGACCATTGAAAATAAGAAATATATGTATATTATAGACAAAAGTCATGTGCTTGAAAAACTACCAACACTTGATTCCGGTCTGCATTATACATATATACATATGATTGAATCAAATATGGTAATCGAAGGAAAACATTGTGATCCTGGGACATTCAGTTTATGGCATGATAGGTTGGGCCACCCAAATTAACAATGATGCGAAGGATAATTGAGAATACACATGGGCATCCATTGAAGGACCAAAAGTTCCCTCAATCCAATAGCATAAAACCATGTATATGTTGTTCCCTTGGAAAGTTAATTATAAAACACTCTCCAATGAAAGTTGAAAGGGAATCACCTAGATTTCTAGAAAGAATTCAAGGTGATATATGTGGACCGATTCACCCTCCATCTGGACCATTTAGATACTTTATGGTCTTAATAGATGCATCCAGCAAATGGTCTCATGTTTGCCTATTATCAACTCGTAATATGGCATTTGCAAAGCTTCTTGCCCAAATTATTAAATTAAGGGCACATTTCCCTGATTATACTATCAAAAGAGTGAGACTTGATAATGCTGGTGAATTTACTTCACAAGCATTTAATGACTATTGTATGTCTGTCGGAATTATTATTGAGCATCCAGTTGCTCATGTACACACACAAAATGGTTTAGCTGAATCACTGATTAAACGTCTCCAGCTAATAGCTAGACCATTGATAATGAGGACCAAACTTCCTGTGTCTGTTTGGGGCCATGCAATCTTACATGCTGGATCATTGATACGCATAAGACCAAGTTCATATCATGTATATTCTCCACTACAACTTGCTTTCGGTCAAGAACCAAATATATCCCGTTTGAGAATTTTTGGGTGTGCAGTATATGTCCCTATTGCACCACCTCAACGGACAAAAATGGGTCCTCAAAGAAGGTTGGGAATATATGTTGGTTATGAGTCAGTCTCTATTATAAGGTATCTTGAACCATTAACAGGTGATGTTTTCACAGCACACCTAGCAGATTGTCAATTTGATGAGGCAAATTTCCCATCATTAGGTGGAGAAAAGAAGATCATGGAAAAGGATGTGTCATGGCATGAGCCTTCTTTATCATATCTTGACCCTCGCACAAGGCAATGTGATATAGAAGTTCAAAAGATAATGCATTTCCAAGAAATGGCAAATCAATTACCTGATGCATTTACTGACACAAAAGGGTGACTAAATCATATATACCCGCTGTCAATGTTCCAGCTCGAATTGACATTCCACATGGACAATCTGATGATAAAGTCACTCAAGAGTCTAAAACACGCCTGAAGCGTGGAAGGCCATTTGGTTCTAAGGATAAGAACCCACGAAAAAGAAGAGGAGCAGAAAATGCACTAGATCATGAGGAAAGTGTTCCTGGAGAAACACGAATTATTCAAATTCCCCCAAGAAAAGAGGATGATGCAAAAAATTATGGTCAGCCAAATAGAATATGTGACCAAAATGAAACTGACAGTATAAATGCAATATTATCTTCTTCAGCTGCATGTGATATTATGAATGATGATCCTGAACCACAATCTGTCATTGAATGTCAAAGAAGAAATGATTGGGCTAAATGGAAGGAAGCTATGCAAGTTGAATTAAATTCTCTTAACAAGAGAAAGGTTTTTGGGAACATTATCCTCACACCTGAAGTTGTGAAACCATTAGGATATAGATGGATCTTTGTACGAAAAAGAAATGAGAAAGACGAAATTGTAAGATACAAGGCCAGGCTTGTTGCTCAAGGTTTCTCTCAAAGACCTGGAATTGATTATGAAGAAACGTATTCACCAGTAATGGATGCAACCACTTTCAGATATTTAATCAGCTTGGTAGTATCTAAAAATTTAGAGATGCATCTTATGGATGTTGTTACAACTTACCTGTATGGATCACTTGATAGTGATATCTATATGAAAATCCCTGAAGGATTTAAAATGCCTGAAGCGTTAAGTACAAAACCCAAAGAAATGTATTCTATAAAATTACAAAGATCTTTGTATGGTTTAAAGCAATCTGGGCGCATGTAGTACAATCGTTTAAGCGATTATTTGACAAGTAAAGGTTATAAAAATAACACTATTTGTCCATGTGTATTTATTAAGAAAACAACATCTGGATATGTGATCATAGCAGTCTACGTTGATGATCTGAACATCATTGGAACGAATAAAGAAATCCTTGAAGTGATTGAACTTTTAAAGAAAGAATTTGAAATGAAAGATCTTGGAAAAACCAAATATTGTCTTAGTTTACAGATTGAGCATATGCCTAATGGAATACTTGTGCATCAATCAAATTACACAGAAAGAGTCTCGAAACGTTTCAATATGGACAATGCAAATCCTTTAAGTACTCCAATGGTTGTTAGATCATTAAATATTGACAAGGATCCATTTCTTCCATGCGAAGAAAATGAAGAAGTCCTTGGTTCAGAAGTGCCATATCTAAATGCAATTGGAGCTCTTATGTATCTTACCAATTGTACTAGACCTGACATTTCTTTCGCAGTAAACTTGCTAGCAAGATTTAGTTCAGCCCCAACAAAAAGACATTGGAATGGAATCAAACATATTTTTCGATACCTTCGAGGAACTAGTGATTTAGGGTTATTTTACCCTAACGATTCAAAACAAGGTTTGATTGGTTATGCAGATGCAGGTTATTTGTCTGATCCTTATAAAGCTAGATCTCAAACTGGATACGTATTCATGAATGGAGGTACTGCAATTTCCTGGCGTTCTCAAAAGCAAACACTTGTTGCCACATCCTCAAATCATGCTGAAGTAATTGCACTAAATGAAGCTAGTAGAGAATGTACATGGTTAAGATCAATGACACAACTAGTTTTAACTTCATGTGGACTTGAAAAGGATATATGTCCAACTTTAATATATAAAGATAACTCAGCATGTGTCGCTCAAATGAAAGAAGGATATATCAAGAGCGACAGGACAAAACATATACCTCCAAAGTTTTTTGAGTACACTCAAGAGCTTATAAAGAACCATCAAGTTGAAATCAAATATGTTCAATCCAGTAACAATGCAGCAGACCTTTTTACGAAGGCACTTCCTACTACAATATTCAGGAAACATGTTCATGGCATCGGAATGCGACATGTGCATAGAATATAATGTGACAGATGTCTAAATAAGGGGGAGTAAACTATACACTGCACTCTTTTTCCCTTCGCTAAAGTTTTTTCCCACTGGGTTTTCTTTAGCAAGGTTTTTAATGATGCAGTATTTCAAGGTTGAACTCTAATTTGAAATGATGTCATCCAAGGGGGAGTGTTGTAAATAATTGAATGACAACATTTCCTAATGTCAAATGTGTAAGAGTTATTTTCAACTCTTATGATAAATATGTCAAATATGTGTAAGAACTCATTAATTATGTCTAGTGATTAACTAGTATAAATAGCACTATCACATATGTAAAAGAGACACCAATTTGAATACTTTATATAAGTTATCAAATTCTCTCCAAATCTCCTTTCTTCTTTCTTCTTTCTTAAAGGTTCTTAGTTTAGTTTTACTAATCTTCTTTTAATTACATCAAATTTATAACAATATATATATATATATATATATATATATATATATATATATATATATATATATATATATATATATATATATTAACTCCTTTTGATTTATATACATGTTCTAAACTATATAGTACACACATATTTTGATCAATATAAACAATTTTAATTATCTAGTGTATATCATTAGTTAGTATATATATATATATATATATGTCTAGATAACTAAAACTACTTATATAGAACAAATAAATTAAGGGAGTTAATAGAATATATATATATATATATGTATGTATGTATGTATGTATGTATGTATAATGTCCTTGAAATTTAAATGATGTTTTTGTAATTAAATTACAATGGCCAACAATTATTTAAAATATGAAAAAATTATACAAGTTAAAGATATAACAAAAAATAAAACTAAATATACGTAAAAGTCAAAAAGTGACATTGTGGTAGTGGTATAGGCAGTATTATAGAGGTTCCAATAAAATACCCGCACGTGTACAGTAAGGCTCTCTGTGATGAAATCTAGGACAATAAAGAAGCAGTTGCATTTACCGTTGACCAGCAATGACCAAATTGCAATTTCAATAAAGCATTGGACCAATTCTGATATACAACAAATAGGTGGACCTAAGATGTCAAAATCCCACTAACTTTCCTATTCATAACATTTAACTTCTTTAACATATATATATATATATATATATATATATATATATATATATATATATATATATATATATATATATGATAGTTTAATAAGTTATAAAAAGAAAATAGTACATAATTTATGTCTATATACACATGTTACTAATACTTTAGCATTACTAAATATATAGATATATTAAAATAACAAAAAATATCCGTGTAGTGAGGTAGATATTTTAAACGATAAGTTCGATCAAGTATAGATGTGTAATTAATACATCCACAATATCTAAATTTGAAGACATGTTGATTAAGCAAACATATTCATACCATTTTAGATTGGTGGAAAAATTAAAGCATACGTGTTGATTTTATATCGTGAGTACGCATTTATATGCTATATATATTTTGAATAAAAAATTTAAAGATTAGTGGCAAGACACATGTCTAAAGGAGAAAAGTTCACAATTTAATCTTTAGTGTGTATTTTCTTTTACGTCTTCATTTTAATATACTATAAATAGGAGTATTGTTCATCATTTGAAGACTACAATTCAACCATAGAATATATATATATATATATATATATATATATATATATATATATATATATATATATATATAGGGTTGAGATCGTGTAACCATGTAAAAATTTCAAACAAATTTTTTCCAGTTAGTGAGTTCCCCAAATACCACATACAACACATAAGCCACTTAAGGCCACATCTTTATAAGACCTTCTAGTAATTGTGTGTCAGTGGGACCTTCCGGTCCCATAACGCTAATGGACCTTCCGGTCCACATTTGTGTTGACATTATGGTCTTTACTTTGCAAGCTCAGAGTATAACATATACATATCACATAAACAAAATCATCATAATATCACATAACTCATGTAAGCACATAAGAGCTTCCGGTTACACATAGTTACCCCTCTTGGTAAGGTATAGTGAGAAGACTCACCTCGTACTAACTCGGAATAATCTCTAACTCAAATTACCGGTCTAGCCTTTGCCTAACACATACAATGATCATCTTAATTAATTACGACTGTCTTTCTCTTTTTCTCAACGCTAGACTAACCTTCCTATAAACTCAAAGAAGGGTAAAAGACCATTTTACCCCTCCATGGGCTTAATAGACCAAATGTTGATCAAACCCTAAAAGTCAATTGAAAGTCAAAGGTCACGGAATGCGATGCATGTAAGGACCTTCTACGCTGGGCGTACTCGGCTGTTATGCTAGCATCGGGGATGCTCGCCCCATTCGCAGCGCGTAAGTGGATTATGACCGACGTAGGTCCCAGTTTCTCTCTTCTCACGATTTTTGTCTTAACCCTTTAAGACACAGACTCATATTATAGATCCGGACTTCCTAATGTCTCTTAATACATAAAGTGGATCACATTAAGCCTTTGCATCTCTGATTAGGTCAAAAACAGTGAAACCAATCATTCGCTTTCCTTATGAAGTTCATAGCTCATGCATGGACCATCCCTGACGTCCAAGACTAGATTTTTATGACTCTAGTTCACAGAAAACGCTGAATATGGGTAGATCAAGGCCTCTAGAGTTCATCATTACATAAAGTCTCCACCTTTTGGGACCAAAACCCTGAAACACTCTAAATGAATGGATCTAATCACAGAATGAGAATGCTTGATGCTTTATACCTGTTTGTGAAGGTTTCCTCATAGATAAACTCATATCCAAACTCCCGGAGCTCTCTTTCTTCTTCTCCAACCTTCTTCTCTTCTTCAAGATCACACAATCACACCAACAAGTTCCCAAATGCACTTTCTAGCTATAAGACCAAAGATTTAGGGTTAAGTGGATATTATGTCTGGGAATGGTGGCCAGGTATGAGGCCATCATGTCCATTAAATAGGGGGCTTGTTCACAATTAGGGTTTCATTTTCGGCTATGTACGCCTAACATACACATTGGTACGCCCGATGTACTAGGTGGCATCCGTGTCTCATACACGCATTCTAGTATGCTGAGCGTACACTCTAGTAAACCTTGTGTACTTGCTTATCACACTTTCTCTAATAAGGACAAAAATTTTCAAGTACTCAAAAGGTCAAGGATTTATAAGATATACCTGAACTTGGGATGTTACAATTCTCGCCCACTAGAATTGGACTTCATCCTCGAAGTCATGCTTCCACAAATAGTTCGGGATATTGCTCTTGCATCTCCGATTTTGGCTCCTAAGTTAGCCCGGACCCCCTTTAATGTTGCCATTGGACCTGAACCAAAGTCACTTCCTTGTTCCTTAGAACCTTAACCTTTCAATCTACAATCGTGATTGGCCTCTCGATGTAATTCAAGCTCGCATCCACCTGAATATCCTCTAGTGGTACCACTGCCGCCTCATCGGCTACATACTTCCTTAACTGAGATATGTGGAAAGTGTTATGGATCTGGCTCAACTCCGTAGGTAGCTCCAACTGATAAGCCACCTTGTCAATTCTAGTTGTCACTTTAAAAAGACCTATGAATCGGGGCCCCAACTTGCCCCATTTCCTGAATCGGATCACCCGTTTCCAAGGGGATACCTTCAGGAGTACGCAATCTCTAACATGAAACTCCAACTTAGATCGTCGTCTGTCCGCATAACTCTTTTGGCGACTCTATGCCATTAGTAATCTCTGTCTGACCTATTGAATCTGTTCAGTCGTCTTCAACACTATGTCGGTGCTACCCATCACTCTCTATCCCACTTCTCCACAACAAATGGGAGTTTGATGCCTGATCCCGTAGAGAAGCTTATAGTGAGTCATATTAATGCTCGAATGGTGGCTGTTGTTGTAGGAAAACTCAGCCAGTGGTATGTAGGTGTCTGAACTTCCTCTAAAGTCCATGACACACGCACGCAACAAGTCCTCAAATGTCTGTATCATCCGCTCACACTGCCCATCTGTCGGTGGGTGATACGCAGTGCTCAAATGTAGACGCCTGCCCAACTCCTCATGAATTTTTTTCCAAAATCTATAAGTAAATCGCACGTCTCGATCTGACACTATCGAGATTGGCACTTCGTGCCGTGCTACCAACTCTCTTACAAAAATATCAGCCAACCTCTCTGCAGAAGAGCTCTCACTAATAGCAAGAAAGTAACCACTCTTCGTCAGTCGGTCTACAATTACCCAGGTCGCGTCAACACCACGCGTCTTCCTCGGTAGTTTGGTGATAAAATCCATGGAAATTTGTTCCCACTTCCACTGGGGAATCTCTAACGGCTGCAAAGGACCATGCAGTCGTTGATGTTACGCCTTGACCCGGTGGCAGGTCAGGCACCTCTCGAGTACCCTTGCAACATCCCTCTTTATACAGGGCCACCAATAGTTCCTCTTCAGGTCCAAGTACATCTTAGTGGCCCCGAGGTGGATCGAGAATCTCGATCTCCTCCATCAGTATACCTCGAGCTCCGCCCATATAGGGTACCCAAATATGTCGTCGAAAAGTCATAAGCCCTCGACTGTCTATCACAAACTCTGAAACCTATTCAATCACCCACTCCCTCTTGCGGTTCTCTGGCTTCTCGGCCTCTGCCTGGGCCTCTTGGATGGTATCCAAAACAGGAGTCATCACTGTCATCCTCATTCACACATCTCGAATCAGGGCACTCTCGACTTGATGGCTCAGGGCGTCGGCTACCACATTAGCCTTGCCCGGATGATACAGGATCTCCCAGTCATAGTCCTTCACCACATCCAACCACATCCTCTGGCGCATATTCGGGTTGGGATGTTCCATAAGATACTTCAGGCTCTTTTGGTTCTTGTATATGGTACACCGAACCCCATATTAGTAGTGACACCAAATCTTCAGGGCGAACACCAATGCCTCCAACTCTAAATCATGGGTGGGATACCTCGTCTCATGGGGATTTAGTTGCCTCGATACATATGATATCACATGCCCTCTCTGCATAAGCACCATACCCAAACCATATATAGATGTATCGTAGTAAACCACAAAATCCTGCATTCCCTTGGGAAGGGCTAACACCGGGGCTTTGCACAATCTCTAGCAAAGAGTCTCAAATGAGGTTTGCTGCTCGAGACCCCATGTAAAAGCAATGCCCTTCCAGGTCAACCTTGTGAGAGGAACAACAATTTTGGAGAAATCTCTAATAAATCTCCGATAGTAGCTGGCTAATCCAAGAAATCTTCTGATCTCGGTGGCGGACCTCGGTACCTCCCATCCCATGACTACCTCTATCTTGGCCGGGTCGACCAATATCCCATTCTGGTTAACGAGGTGTCCCAAGAACTGAACCTCTCGTAACCAGAAATCACACTTGGAGAACTTGGCATAAAGCCTCTCCGATCTTAATACATCCAAAATCTCTCTCAAATGCTCCTCGTGCTGCTCTCTTGATCTAAAATATACCAAAATATCGTTAATAAACATGATCACCAATCGATCTAGCATAGGCCTACACACCTGGTTCATGAGATCCACGTGTTAGATAAGGTTTCTTAGTCCATAACTATTTCTGGTATGTACTTGACCCGGTTTGGCATGGTCCATTTAGGTTGCATGGCATCATGCACTTGGATAGACTAAACTGAGAGAAAAGGACACTTATGGTTTATTAATATATTATAGGTTATGATATATTAATAATATTATTTAATTAGTATTGATCAAGAATTAATTTAGAACTAATTTTGTGATCAAAAGAAGATTAATTAAATATATGGGCTAATTGTGTGATCATCCATTTCTTTAATAGTGGGCTTGTAGTCCATGGGGTATTGAGCTGGGTTAAAACCTATGAGATGATTCATGGATGCTCCATGGTGGTTTTGAACCCATGAATCCAGGAAATGAAAAGTCATGTTATTCAGGGTTTACATGGTGTAACCCTACTTGCAGCATACTATAAAATGGATGTGTTAGCTACCAAAATCGGCCACTAGTGAAGAACAAGAGGGCATAGCCGATTTCTAAGTGTGTTGCATTTCTCTCTAAGTTATTCCAAGTGTACTTGGTGCTGTGTGAAGCATTTGAGGCATCACATTTGGGGTGCTAGGCTCACAAGGTTATCAAAGGAATTCCAGCAACAAAAGGTATGTATCTTTTACTAGATTTTATGTTAAAAGTTCTCTATGTATGCTAGATAGGTTATGAACCTTGGAAAATCAAATTTGCATGTGTCATAGTTAAACATAGATCTATGGTTTCTAGGGTTGCATGTACACCATAGGAGTGTTAGAATGCTCAAAACCCATCAGCCCATCAGTGATATCAGAGTCTAGACTTGTTTTCTTGATATTTGATGCAAACTTGTTGAAAAAGCTGAAAAACTTGTTGTCTGGATAATGGATTCGCCGAGTCCATGGGGGGACTCAATGTGTCCAAGTCCAAGTTCATCCTACTCGTCGAGTAGGTTCTTGCACTCGATGAGTAAGAGGCTCCGACTGAAGTTTTTCGACTTTTGCTGCTGGAAATGGACTAGAAACATTACCATAAACTGTATTGGTGCTTGAAAACTTGTTTTAGATGGTGTAATGGTTATGCTAATCCATTTACAATGGCTAATATCAAAATTCCATGTTTATATGTGTTCATATGATTCTTGAAGTTTTGATATGCATATTCATGTTCTTATGAGTTATTGTTAGATCATAGGAATTACTTGCTAAATTGTTTAATGATTAATTCTTGATCAATTATGTGTTTAATGGGATCCATAATTTGTCCTCAAGTTATGGATAACCAAAAGTCACTTTCTTTTAATGTCCATTTAAAACAGATAAGTTACATAATGTTTATCATAGATCGGTGGAGTGCGTGTGGGTAACTGACACATTGATTAGGTGACAATATTAAGGGTACCATGTGAATTTGCATGGTTATTCACACCTTGTTTTGTAATCCTCAACATCCCAGTCACAAAACTTGAAGGGCACATTCGATATTGAAACATTCCATTGAAACGTTCAATGAATCTCAAAAGAACCTAGGTATTTCAAAACCAATTAAAACTTAATAATTTATTTCGTTTTCGTGGTGGAAATTGGTGAATCGTCATTCACCTACCTTCAAAATATGTTATGGCTTAGATTACAGCATCCCTCTTCTAAGTTATAATATATTGTGTTGGGCCCTAGCCTTAATATTACATTTGGGTGTTTTATTAAGGACTCTGTATATCTAATCTAAACTTGTTTTCTTTTTTTTCAGATGTCATCCAACAACAATGATTTGGGCTCTAACCCTACCGACTCCTTCTCTCTCATGAACATTTGTAGGAGAGTCATCTACGATGGCACAAATTTTTTTGGATTGGATCCGTAACATCAGGATGGTCACTCATTACGAGGACAAGGAATATGTCGTCGATAAGGAGTTTAAGGAAATCGATGAGTCTACTGCTACTCCTAAGGAGATCGCTGAATTCAGGACACACAAGAGAGATATCACTAAAGTGGCATGCATCATGATGGCCACAATGCCAATCGAGCTCCAAAAGTCCTATGAGGACTATTACCCTTTTGAGATGCACCAGGATTTGTTGGAAAGGTACCATCAAAGTGCTCATCAAGAGTGGTATGAAATAATATCCTCCATGATCACAATCTTAATGAAGGGTGGTGAACCCATCACGGGCCACATGCAAAAGATGCAAACGTATGTGGACCATTTGCTGAAAATGAATGTTAACTTTCATGAGGAGTTGGCAATTGACATCATTTTGCACTCCTTACCTTATTGTTATGACCAATTTCGAATTACATACCACATAAATAAGGAGGAAGTTACTCTCAGCAAACTTCAGGGACTTTTGAAGACCGCAGAAAGTGGTCTTAAAGGTAAGTTAGTTGTTACTTCTACTCCTACTCTTACAACTACCTCTATTTTGTCTATCGGGCAAGGCAAATGGAAGAAGAGGAAGACCCCTTCAAAAGGTAACAAGGGAAAGTCTCTTGAAGGCTTTTCATCTGGAACCAAAAGTGGTTCTATCACTCCTTCTGTCAACCCTAAAGAAGCTGAATGCTTCTATTGCCAGAATAAGGGGCACTGGAAGCAGAATTGCCCAAAGTACTTGCAGGATGTCAAGGATGGAAAAGTGAAACCATTCCATGCAGGTATTTACACTATATTGTCTAATAACTCACCATATTATAACTCTTGGGTCCTTGATACAGGTTGTGGTATTCACCTATGTTCTGATTGCAGGGTCTAAGAAGAAGTGAGGATGTGGAGCATGGGAAGATAAACCTAATCTTGGGGAATAGAAAGGCTTCACCTGTTACCAATATTGGAGTTTATACTTTGTTGCTAAGTAGTGGGTTAAATTTAGATTTAAATAAATGTGTTTACTGGTCTGAAATGGCAAGAAATATTATTACTTTTCATGGTTTGTACAAATAAGGGTTTACCTTTTCTTTTGATAATGAATGTGGTGGTATTAATGCTTTCTTTAATAATGTTCTTTATTTTAAAGCATTACCTTGTGATGGTGTGTATGAAACTGTGTCAGTTGTAGATAACCTAGGAAATAATATGTTGTGTATTGATTCTTCTACTAGCTTGGATAAAGCATCGTTATGGCATTGTCATCTTGGTCATGTAAGCAAGAAACGCATAGCCCAACTCCAAAAGGATGGAGTCTTGGAGTCATTTGACCTAAAGTCAGATGATAGTTGTGAATCCTTTTTGCTTGGGAAAATGACAAAATCACCCTTCACTGGTATTTGTGCAAGGGGTGAGGGATTATTGGACCTTATACATACTGATGTACCTGGACCCTTCAAAACCGCCACCAGGGATGCTAATTGCTATTATGTGACTTTTACTAATGATTTTAGTAGATATGGTTATGTCTATTTAATCAAGCATAAGTAAAAGACTTTTGAAAAGTTTAAAGAGTTTAAACATGAAGTAGAAAATCAATTGGGTAGCAACATTAAGATGCTTCGATCCGATCAAGGTGGTGAGTATCTTAGTATAGAGTTCCTCGACTATCTTAAGCAGTGTGGGATTTTCACACAATTAACACCTCGTAGGACACCACAGTTGAATGGTGTGGTTGAGAGGCGTAATCAGACCTTGTTAGACATGGTTCGCTCCATGATAAGTCGAGCTTCACTACCAATCTCTTTTTGGGGGTATGCCTTATAGACTGCCACCCATATCCTTAATCTAGTACCTACAAAGAAGGTTGCCAAAACACCTCATGAGATGTGGCTGGGAAAGTCCCCAATTTGGACCACATCAAGATTTTGGGTTGCGAGGCTTTCATGAGACACAAGACTCAAGATAAGCTCGAACCTCGATGTGAGAAGTGTAATTTCATTGGCTACCCACAAAAATCCTTCGTTTACCTCTTCTACAAACCCAGTGAGAATGTGGTCTTTGTGGCAAGGAGAGAGAGAAAGAGAGAGAGAGAGAGAGAGAGAAAGAGAGAGAGAGAGAGAGAGAGAGAGAGAGAGAAAGAGAGAGAGAGAGAGAGAGAGAGAGAGAGTTCATAAGCCAATGAAACAGTGGGAGGCAAATAGACCTTGAAGAGATTCAAGAGTCCAGTGATGAAGGAACCTCAAACCCTAGCAATAAACCTAAGGAGGAAACTCCTATTGATCCGGTTGATGAGTCTGTACCTCTGAGGCGTTCCACGAGGGTTAGGAATACAGCTTAGCATTACTATTGTTTCCATATTATTGTGGAATGTGATACATTTATTAGTGATAGTACAATGGTAAATTTAGATGAACCTAACAGCTTTAAGGAAGCCATGGCAGGCTCGGAGTCTGCTAAATGGAAGAGGTTACGGACAGCGAGATACAGTCCATGTATGACAATCAAGATTGGAACTTGGTTGACAATGTACCCAGCCGTAAGATAGTTGGGTGCAAGTGAATCTTCAAGAAGAAGACCGACATAGATGGCAAAGTGCATACTTATAAGGCGTGACTAGTTGCAAATGGTTTTACTCAAACTCAGGGCATTGATTATGATGAAACCATCTCACCAGTAGTGAAGATAAAATCTATTAGGGTCATGCTAGCCATTGATGCATTTCATGATTATGAAATATAGCAAATGGATGTCAAAACTGCTTTCCTTAATGGAAAGCTGTAATAGAATGTTTACATGAGTCAACCGGAGAGTTTTGTCAGTGTGGAGTACCCAAATAGAGTATGCAAGCTTGAGAAATCCATTTATGGATTGAAACAAGCATCTTACAACTGGAATCTTTTTTTCGATGAAAAGGTCAAAGAGTTTGGTTTCTCAAGAAGCGAAGATGACTCCTGCGTATATGTTGGATCTAGTGGGAGTATAGTTATCTTTTTGGTATTGTATGTGGATGACATACTACTCATAGGAAATGACATCCCAACTCTGCAGGAGGTGAAGTCCTGGCTTGGGAAGTGGTTTGCTATGAAGGACCTTGGAGAAGTTGCCTATATCCTAGGGATAAGGATATTAAGAGAAAGGAGTAAAAGACTAATTGGACTTAGTCAGAATATTTACTTGGATAAAGTGCTGAATAGGTTCAGCATGCAAGACTCCAAGAAAGGAGATTTACCGATCCAGAGTAACGCCAAGCTGAGTAAGACTCAGAGTCCGAGTATAGAGGTTGAGATAGCTGATATGAGTCGAGTACCGTATGCTTCCGCTGTAGGCTCGATCATGTATGCTATGACTTTTACTCATCCTGATGTGGTTATTGCTTTAAGGATGGTCAACAGATATTAGGGGAACCTTGGCAAGGCTCACTAGACTACGGTAAAGAACATTCTCAAGTATCTTCGGAGGACTAAGGACTGAGTTCTTGCCTTTGGTGGGAGTGATGACTTGAGAGTGGTTAGGTATATTGATGGTAGCTTCTCTATTTATAGGGATAATTTCCGCTCTCAGTCAGGGTGGGTCTTTACCTTAAACAGAGGAGAAATTACTTCGAAAAGTTCCAAGAAGGAGACGGTAGGTGATTCGACTTGTGAATCAGAGTACATAGCAGCGAGTGAAGTAGCGAAGGAGGCTATATGGCTGAAGAACTTCATTGGATACCTTAGAGTTGTACTAGCTATAAAGGAGTCTATGGAAAATTTCTGTGATATTGAAAGTGCACTTTCCTTAGCGAAGGAACTAAGGGATCACATGAGATCCAGACATTGTTGGATATAGTGTCTAAGTCCATAGCTATATTTGGTATGTACTTGACCCGACCCGACATGGTCCATTTGGGTTGCATGGCATCATGCACTTGGATAGACTAAGTGAGAGAAATAAGACACTTATGGTTTATTAATATATTATAAGTTCTAATATATTAATAACAAGAATAATAGTATTTAGTTAGTATTGATCAATAATTAATTTAGAATTAATTATGTGATCAAAAGAAGACTAATTAAATATATGGATTGATTTTGTCAATCATCCATAACTTATATAGTGGGAAAGGCTCCATGGATTATCAAGTTGGGTTAAATGCATAAGATGCTACATGGATGATCCATGGGGTTTACATAACCCATGGGTCATGGAAACGAAAGGTCATGATAATTAGGGTTTACATGGCGTAACCCTAATTGTAACATACTATATAAAGAAGCTATTCTTCACCATTTTCGGCCACTAGAGTGAATCAAAGAGGGCTAGCCAAAACTCTAAGAAGTCTTATTCTCTTAAGAGTTTATTCCAAGTGTACTTGGTGTTGTGTGAAGCATTTGAGGCATCACACTTAAGGTGCTAGGCTCACAAGGTTTTAAAGGAATCCAAGCTACAAAGAGGTATGTAATTCTTATTAACTATTAGAATAAAAGATCCCCATGTATGCTAGATAGGATTACGAACCTTGGAAAATCATTTTTCATGTATCTTAGTCAAACATAGATCCAAGGTTTCAAGGGTTGCATTACACCATAGGAGTGTTAGAATGCTCAAAAGCCAACAGTGGTATCAGAGCCTAGGCTTGTTTGTTTGATACCTGATGCAAAATAGCTGAAAAACGAAGTTTTTTGTTCACTACCCGCATGAACTTGCCGATTCCAAGGGGAGACTCAACGAGTCCATGAAGAAATGCATGCAACTCGTCGAGTCAGTTCATGCACTCGACGCGTACATGCTGCAGTGTTCAGATTTTCAAGTTATGCTGCTGGAAATGGACTAGAAACATTACGCTAAACAATTTTGGTGTTTTAAGACTTGTTTTAGTTGGTGTAATGTTTATGCTAATCCATTTACAATGGCTATTATAAAAATTACAAGTTTTATATAAGTTTGTTATGATTCTTGAAATTCTTGATAATCATGTTCTTGGACTTATGAATTTAGATGATCATAGGAATTATTTGTAACCTCCATGTTAGTTAATTCTTGATCATTATGTGTTATAATGGAGTCCATAACTTGTCCTCAAGTTATGGAAAACCAAGATTCACACTTGAATTAAAACCATTAAAAGAACACAAGAGTTATGAAAATGAAGAGTCTTCATTTTAATACTCTAATAAAATCATAAGCTAAGAGAAATGAAAAGTTTTGAAAGTTTACAAAACTTTCCCTCAAGTTTTGGAACAAGTAAAGTCATATTTAAAACTTTAGTTCCAACCCTTAGAATTTTAAATATTAAATTTCAAGCCTTATAATTTATAATATTATAAGTGAATAATAATTATATATGTATAAGATAAAAGTCGTTTTACCATTAGTAGGTGTAACACCCTGATTCTCAGGTACTAATAATGATATTTTGGTTTGGTTTTTGAGAACCTACTTGGCGAGTTGACCTCCCTACTCGTCGAGTAGTAGCGGGTTTGTCCGCGAAGTTTAATGATCTACTCGCCGAATCCATTATGGTACTCGATGAGTAGATGCTGGCAGATGAAACCCTAGATTTCGAGGCCTTGCACCCTATTTAAAGGGTCATTAGCCTCCCATTTACAACTCTTTACCTCCTAAAAACCCTGATTCGAGTGTGAGTGTGTTTCTTGGTGGTTTTAAGCTTGAAGGAGGGATTTAGTGAAGGAGAAACTTGAGGGAACAAGCTAGAGGAAGCAAAAGGCTCATGGGGATTCAAGATCTACCTCTGTGGAGCACTTTCTAAAGGTATTAAGCTGTTCCTTGGCTCATTCCCACCCAAAACCATCTTGTGCATGGATTCTAAGAAAGGGCTTTTGTGTTTATGCCAGGATATGAAGTCGTAAGTTCAGATCTGGAATCCTTTTGGCCTTAAGATGCATAAAGTTATCAGTTGAGCTTAGCATGTGCCTCCTCTCAAGTGTATGGCTTCATTCCAAGCTTAGATTTTCTATTTTAGGGCCTTAAAGCCTTGCATGCACATAAAGTTTGCAACTTTACGTGTAAAGCATGCCTCAGGAGCCTAGATCTGTAGTTTGGAAGCATTGTATGTCTCAAAAGAGTCTGTATGGCCTGAGATCTGATAGGACTCGACGAGTTGCAGGGGGTGACTCGGTGAGTCATATGAAGGCAGAAATGGACTCGACGAGTTGGATGAACAACTCGGCGAGCCCGATGAATATTGCTCTAGACTCGACGAGTTGGATGAACAACTCGATGAGTCGGATGAAGATTACCTAGAACTCGACGAGTTGAAGGAACAACTCGGCGATTTGAGTAGGATTCCACCAATTTTTCAATGTTCGTAGACATGTCGAGTGGCAAGCAAGGAAACTCGACAAATGAACTTAGATTATCAATCAAGACCGTATGAACTCGACGTGTCACCTCGATGACTCGGTGAGTAGATGTTATCCCGGGAAACTCGGCGAGTCACTAGTTGTACTCAGCGAGTTAGGGTCAACATGGACTGTTGACTTGATCTTGGCGGCAGTTGACCAGGATGAACTTTGGGGAAATGACTGGATATTGTATGAAACTTTTTAGGCAGTTGTGTGGAGCAGCCCGTGGGGTATATTTTGTCGCAAAGTGTCAATTCAACATTCGTGACAGGGGAGTCTTCTCACAATACGTATGGGTCTAAGGCACCAAGGCCGGCCCATTATGTGATTATGATATATGTGTTAGACATTCTGTGTTTTGTTATGTGACTACATGTTTTGTATGAAAACCCCAAGGGGGGAGCCCGTGGCATTGGATGTAAGACCATCTGGGGTAGCCTATGGCAGTCCTAGGTGAAGACCATGTGGGGTAGCCCATGGCATTGGATGTAAGGCCATGTGGGGGAGCCCATGGAAGTCCCAGGTAAAGACCATGTGGGGTAGCCCATGGCATTCTCATAGGTTTCATGTATGCATGGCTTATGTGTATGTGTGTAACTTTTATGGCTATCAGGATATGTGTTGTATGGATTGTGTGTGGTATGCTCTGGGGAAATCAATAAGCATTTCGCTTATAGGTTGTTGATTGTTGTAGGTACTTCAGAGCCTAAGGGCAAGGGCAAGGCGTGATGACGCGACGCGTACTCTGCCTCTCTTTTGGATGTTTTAGGAGTCTTTGATGTTTTCAGAAAAAGACAACCATGATGTAATGAATGTGATTTGGAAACAAATGTTTTGAAAACCTAGGGAATGTGTAATTGGTTGATTAATTAAAACGAAAAATTTTTCTTTGTAAAATTTGGGTTGTTACAAGTTGGTATCAGAGCCTTGGTTTGGGAGATTCGGACACATCCTCGGATGTGTCAGGACTCAAACTGAGGAAGTGGTAAATGTTTTCAAAAGTAACTTAAAAAGGATTTTAAACCCAAAAGAGGAGAGTACAACGCGCGTGATTAGCCGAGCCAAGTAAGTAGTTTCCCAATTTGAATAGCCATGTTGTACTGATAATGAGCTCTGCCGATTATGTGAACTTGCTAAGTGTATGTGAAAAAAAATATATATACGGTATGAGTAGGTGTGGAAGGTAGTATTGGGCCCATACTATTGGAAGCAGAGGACCCGTACCCGAACCCATGTTCTTCCTGGGAATTCCAAAGAAGCATGGTATTGATGCAATCTCGATATGGGTATCCTGATCTTTATGTTTGTGTTATGATAGTTCAGCATGGTGGTTACGCAATTTGGAGCAGGGGGATAAGGATCGGGATCCGGGGCTGGGTCAGGCGGCCCTACTGATGGTATTAACGAGAGGTTGCGTGAGTTGATTGCGGCCGAGGTTACGAGGGGCATCCTTGACGCTACCCCAGTCATCTTTTGGATGGTCAAGGAGGGCACGATGGAGATCATGGAGGAGCGAATTAGAGCATTCAGCGCTGATATTTGTGCAGTCCAGGGTGGAGCTCGAACTTCCTTGTTTAGGGAGTTTAAGGCGTGTGGAGCTACGGAGTTTTCAGGGGTCAGGGATCCCATTGTGAGTAGACGGTGGGTGGCAGACCTTGAAAATGCTCAGCGTACGAGTTCTTGCCCGAAGGAGGAAAAGGTTGGATTTGCTTCCTGTATGCTGAGGGATAGGGCCTGAGATTGGTGGGGTGAGATTACTAGTCAGGTGGGAGCAGCCGGTGTGGCTTACCTATCGTGGGCTGAGTTTGTACGATGATTCGATCAGGAGTTTGCACCACCTATTGAGGCGCATGCAACAGATGGTGATAGAGTTTCATGATTTACAGCAGACTACTGAGACTGTGGCGGAGATCACTGCCAACTTTCGAGAGCGAGCTTTTGTTGATCCCTCAGTATGCGATTGATGAGGACATGAGGACCCAATATCACTCTATGCTGAGAGAGGATATATGGGAATTTGTGAGCTTTACAGGGCAAAAAACCCTGAATGAGATGGTTGATAAGGCTCGTAAGAGGGAGATGGAGTTGGAGTCCCACACAAAGCGGAAGACTGAGCAGGTTTAGGCAGCAGGGGCTCAAGCTAAGAAGCCTAAGACCTCTGATTCTTCTAGTAAGGGCCAACAGGGTCGGGGCCGGTGCGCCAAGTGCGGGAGATTTCATGGTGGGGCTTGCCGGACAGCTGGGATGTCGGGATGCTACTCATGTGGCCAAAAAGGTCACTTGAGTATGGATTGCCCCAAGAAGGGCTTGATATGTTGTCACCTCAACCAGACACGACATAAAAAGGCTGATTGTCCGAGGTTGCAAGGAGGAGGAGGAGGAGGATATGTGGCAGCACCCGCGCCCGCCACTATGAGGATTACTGATGGCCACCCTAAGGCGGAAGCTCCAGCGGTGAAGAGTCGTGCATTCCAGCTGACTACCGAGGAGGCTCGGGCGCACTAGACGTTGTGGCTGGTATGTGTTCATTATCCTTTATCTATTCTATGTTAAATGTTTGTATGTATGCTTATTATGCTTTGTATAGGGACCTTTTTGGTCAATGGTATGATGGCCCATGTCTTATTCGATTCGGGGGCTACCTGATCTTTTGTGTCTCTTGCACTTGGCAAGAAATTCCGAGATGCACCGGGGACTCTGGATACCCAACTCGAGGTGGAGATTGCAGATGATTGCACCATGAGTGATGCGAGGGTGTGTCAGGATTGCATCCTGAATGTGCACGGCGAAAGGTTTCGCATTGATTTGGTTCCCATACCATTGCGAGGATTGGAAGTGATTATTGGGATGGACTGGCTGGGGGCCAACGGGGCCATGATCGATTGTGAGAGGAAGCTAGTCCGGGTTCGAACCCCAATGGGGGTAGAACTGGTTAACCACGGCGAAAGGACCATGCATGGCCCGACCCTTTGTTCAGCTGCGAGGGCGAGGAGGTTTCTGTAGCAGGACTGCATGGGATTTCTGGCCTATGTTTTAGATACGTGAGTAGAGGCAGTGACAGATATCGATAGCGTACCAGTGGTGCAGGATTTTCGGGACGTTTTTCCCGAAGAATTACCCGGAGTGTGTCCGGAGAGGCAGGTGGAGTTTCGTATTGACCTGGTATGAAAGACCCTAACTTTCATATTTTTGAAAGACACAAACTTTCACACTTCACAATATTATTACTCGAAAACATGCTACTTGCATATTCATAAAAGCAATATTTTACATTGATAAAGGGATTACAAACTATTGGATACAAACCGACCATTACAAAGTGTTATATACTACATAACTACCCAGGATACTGTAATTTATACAAACATAAACTAAAGTACAAAAGTACTATTACAACCTCTTCTAAATCTTTCAACAGTATGTGATCATACAAGTTACTTATCACCTGCAATTGTTGAACATTGATAGGGTAAGCGGTGACGCTTAGTGAGTTCAATAATAGATACAATATAACGTTATGTCATATATATACATCAATATGGCAGAAGCAAAGTGGAACAACAAGACATATGTGAAATCATGTGACAAGCATTCATATCAATCGAAGACTTTATTCAAAGATATACTTTTCAATGCTTGATATACATCAATAAAACTTTGGCCCAAATGACATAGAAGACATGCAATTTCTGATTAACATCTTGTAAGATTTCAGGTTTATAGTCCTGTCTAACCATTTGCCAATGCCATAGAATAGAAGTCATTCTCTTACGGAGACATGCTCTACATGGCCAGAGGCTACGTACCAGTACCAATGTGAATCTAAGTCCTTTCACTGATCACATGGTTAAAGGTATTACATTTGCTATAAACATAGCGAATAAAATAACACGGGAAAATAACTCAGAATAATAACACTGAAAAACACATAGCACATATAACAGATAACATACAATTGTTCCTATATATTGAACTCACCTTAAATTAACCGGGGATTAAAATAGTAATTTGGACAGCACTTCGTCTTTAAATATGACTTTCTATGTAGAAAACCTGGAGCTTAATTGAAAATCGGGCTCTTTAAAGGTAGGGCTTCAAAACCGAAAAAATAAATTTTCTGGGCTTCTCGGGAGCTTCGGGACGTGTTTCGGGTGCTAAAATTGATACCGGGGCTTCGGGGAAAGTCAAAATGTAGAAAATATGGAAAAAGGGGTGAAAAGTGGCAATTTCTCAAAATTACCCGACAAGGCTCGCGCATCCCTATTTATAGGCGAGGTCCAAAGGTTGGCCGAGAAGGATGAGTCAGCAGCGAGGGGCACGCGGCAGGAGTAGGGCGAAGCAGGTGGCTCGCATGCGAGGCTCGGATGCGAGGAGGCATGGAGGAGCGAGCTTCGGACACGCATGCGAGATGCATCAGAAGTTCATAGGTCTGCGGTTTGTTTCAATCGGAAGGTTGCACGTGTCAGACCTCGGACGTGACACGTCTCGGTGACGCAACTGCATCGTGCGAGGTGACGTGATCGGGCACTGTTCATGCGAGATTTCTCGGATTTTGAGCCCCGAATTTCTAAAATCCATAACATTCGCATACCAGCTCCATTTTTTACGTTCTTTATATGCACGCATAGCTAAGATTACATTCTACAACTTTCGTTTAGACTTCATTGGCTAATTTTTAATTTATTTTTAATATTATTATTTTTAACAGACCAGGATAGTAAAATCCGTTAAAAATTCATAACTTCTTCATCCGATATCCGTTTTCGTCAGAATTTTTACCGTTGTACTACAAATGATGAGACCTTCGATTCTCGTTTAGGATGTATCGGTCAAATATCTCTCGATCTAAAATTCGAGTTTCTAGCTGTCTACTGCTAAGTTGAAACTTCGAAAAATCATAACTTCCTCATACGAAGTCAGATTTTGGCGTTCTTTTTATTGAATTTCTCGGTTTAACGAATAATAGGACTTTCATTTAGATCACTAAGGCTAAAAGGTAGTTTATGAAAAACTCACTTTTACGTCATTCGGCGTCGTGCCGGTTTTGTCGCGGATCTTCGATTGGTTATAACTTCTTCGTTATAACTATGATTTCGACGAGGTTTTCGCCTACAAGTTTCTAACGAGATTTTCTACAACATCAAATAATAAAATTTTACTTATTGAAAATTTTATATTTTCGCTAAATTTTCATTATTTGGCTATTAATTGGAATCTCATAAGACTTCCAATATTTTCTGAGTGATTCTAAACATAGTTTTACTTCATTTCTAGTAAAAACCATCTTGTTAGAACTCAACACTCAATTTCACATAGTATTTCACAATTTTATTCATTAGAAAACACGATTTCAAAACGTGTATGTTACAAATACCTCATCCTTTTGAGGATTTCGTCCCCGAAATTACATTGATTAAAATAAATGGGGTTATTTTGCTTTTATCTCATTCTTATTCTCCCAAGTATAGTTTGGGCCTCGATGGTGTTTCCACTTGACAAGCACCAATTCTATTTCTTTATTCCGTAGCTTAGTTATTCTTTCATTCACAATTTCTTCAAGCTCTTCAACATATCTTAACTTGTTATCCAATTTCACCTCAGAAAATGGAACTGTCTCATCGTATATGCTCAAGCATTTGAATAGATAACTCAGATGAAACACATCATGAATACCTGCCAAATCATCAAGCAATTCTAAGCGGTATGCTTGCTTTCTAATTCTTTGGATGATTTTGAAAGGACCAACAAATCTAGGACTCAACTTTCCTTTCTTCCCAAATCCCATAAGGCTTTTCCATGGGGATACCTTTAGCATCACGAAATCACCCACTTGGAATTCTATAGGTTTTCTTCTCTTTTCTGTATAGTACTTCTATCGATCTTGGGTTCCTTTCATTCTTTCTCATACGATTTTAATCTTGTCGGTGGTGTCTTGAATCATTTCAGGGCCTCCAAGGAGCTTCTGTCCTACATCACGCCAACATAACGGCGTACGACATTTGCGACCATATAATGCTTCATATGGTGGCATTTTGATTGAAGTGTGGTAACCATTATTATACGAAAATTCGACCAGCGATAAGTATTTATCCCAGTTACCAACGAACTCCAAGACACATGCACGAAGCATATCTTCTACTGTTTGGATTGTTTTCTCCGTTTGACCATCTGTCTAGGGATGATAAGCATTACTGAGAGCAACTCGAGATCCTAATTCACGTTGCATACTCGCCTAAAAGTTAGAAGTGAAGCGAGTATCGCGATCTGAAATGATCTTTAGTGGCACACTATGTCTTGCAACAATTTCATCCAAGTATACTTGTGCATATTTCTCCATTGGAGCCGTTTCACACATGGTGAGAAAATGTGCACTCTTAGTCAGGCTGTCGACGATTACCCAAATGCTATCATGCTGTCTAGCAGTCTTTGGCAATTTGGTAATAAAATCCATGGACAACTCTTCCCATTTCCATATAGGAACACTAAGACTTTCTGGGGTTCCATATGGCTTTTGGTGCTCTGTTTTGACTTGTAAGCATACTAAGCATTCATGTACATATCTTCCAATGTCTCTCTTTAATCCAGACCACCAATAATCAGCTCTTACATCATAGTACATTTTACTTGTACTAGGATGTATTGACAGCTTAGACTTATGAGCTTCATCTAAAATCTTCTGTCATAATCCACCAATCTTTGGAATCCATAGCCAATTCTTAAATACTTTTAATCCTCGTGGATCATCAAGTAAAACATCAGCATAATGTACCATTCCTTCCTTCTTCACATTTTCTGGCTTTAAAGCCTCAACTTGCCACTATTCTAGTTCATCAAGAATAGTGAACTTCACCGTAGTGTGAGTAATAGTATAACACATACTATTACGATAAACCTTCCTGCTAAGTGCATCTGCAACCACATTAGCTTTTCCAGGATGGTACATGATTTCACAATCATAGTCTTTGATCAACTCCATGGCTTGTTGCTGTCTCATATTCAGAGTTTGCTGACTGCATATATACTTGAGACTCTTATAGTCGGTAAACAATTGGCATTTCGTACCAAAAAGGTAATGTCTCCAAAGTTTTAGGGTAAATACCACTGCAACGAGTTCAAGATCATGGGTGGGATAATTCTTTTTATAATCTTTCAGTTGTCTTGAGGCGTAGGTTATCACTTTACCATGCTGCATCAACACACAACCGAGTCCCAATCTTGAAGCATCGCTATACACGGAGAAATCATCATCACCTTCTGGGAGTGATAAGATTGGAGCATGAGTCAAAAGATCTTTTAGAGTTGAGAAAGCTTTTTCTTGAGCTTCACCCCATTCGAACTTCACTTCCTTCCGTGTAAGACTCGTGAGAGGTACAACTATACGAGAAAAGTCTTTAATAAATCTTCGATAATATCCCGCGATACCTAAGAAACTTCGAATTTCGGAAGCATTACGGGGCACTTCCCAATTTTGAATGGCTTCGATTTTGATAGGATCTATGGATACACCGTCACTAGAAATAATATGGCCTAGAAATTGAACTTGACGAAGCCAAAATTCACATTTCGAGAATTTAACATAAAGTTTCTCCTTTCGAAGAAGTTCTAAGATTTCACGAATATGAACGACATGATCGGATTCAGACTTGGAATAAATTAGAATATCGTCAATGAATACGATGATAGAGTTATCGAGCATTGGGCGGCATACTCGATTCATCATATCCATGAATACAGCAGGAGCATTTGTCAAACCGAATGGCATGACAAGGAATTCGAAATGCCCATAACGAGTACGGAAAGCAGTCTTCGGTACATCTTGCTCTTGTATTTTAAACTAATGATAGCTAGATCTCAAATCAATCTTTGAGAAATAGCTAACACCCTGAATTTGATCGAACAAATCGTCGATGCGAGGTAGCGGGTACTTGTTCTTGATGGTCACCTTATTCAGCTCACGATAATCAATGCACATTCGCATCGATCCATCCTTCTTCTTGACAAACAATACTGGAGCACCCCATGGAGAGGTACTCGGTCGAATAAAGCCTTTGTCAAATAATTCCTGCAGTTGGATCATCATTTATTTCATCTCGGGTGGCGCAAGACAATAAGGAGTCTTTGCAATCGGAGCAACACCAGGCACAAGGTCAATTCGGAATTCTACTTGTCTGTCCAGAGGAAGTCCAAGCAGATTATTGGGGAAAACATCAGGATATTCGTTAACAATTGGAATATCATTTACAGTTTTATTCTCCTTTCTTGAGATGTCAACTGTATAGGCCAGATAGATAGGACAACCTTTCGATATGAATTTACGAGCTTTGAGGAAGGAGATTATTTTTAAGATCCTTTGTTCACCGTAGACATGAATAGGATCTTCCCCTTCAATAGGAATGAGTACCATCTTTTTGTAACACAAGAGATCTGCATGGTTCTTTAACAACCAATCCCTACCGAGAATAATATCGAAATTGGGCAAGGAGATAGGGATTAGGTTAGCAAGAAAATTATAGCCTTCAATTTCTATGACACAATCCCTATAGATTTTATCAGCAAGTAATGATATACTTCCTGCAGTATCTACGTGGAATGGTTGCGCGAGTGCTTAGCAAGAATTTTGAAAACAATGCGCAAATTCATAAGATACAAAAGAATCTGAGGCACCAGATTCAAATAAGATGTGAGCAGGCCTAGAGTTGACAAGAAATGTAGCCGTCACAACATTCGGGTCCTCATGTGCTTCCTCTGTGGTAATCTGGAATGCACGATCCTTAGCTTTTGGCACCTCCTCCTTTTTAGCTGGAGTATTCTTTGGTTGTTGGACAGGGACTTGACTTCTCGCCGGTTGTTGAACAGAAGCTTGACTTCCTGTCACTTGGCTGGTAAGAGTAGGGCAAAAACGCTTCTTGTGGCAAGTAATACCACATGCATAGCAAGTCACATCCTTCCTTGGGCAAGCTGGCTTTATATGACCCGTTTCTCCACACCCATAACAGACAATGGATTCCTTGTCTATTTTGCATTGAATTGGATGATTCCTTCCACATACACAACATGAAGGTGATTGAATAGAAAAAGATTGTAACCTACCGCGGCCACGAAAAGAAATCTGAGGTTGTGCTTGCTTTCTAGGATCAGTTCGAATAGATTGAGCTGCTGGAATAGTGGAAACAAGAGTAGTTCTTTCAGTACGTGGATGCTTTGGAATAGCAAGAGTGGCACCACATATCTCTAAGTCATGCTCACGTCTTTGAGCATACTCAACGGCTTTATCGAATGACAGAACTTCTCGATTGGCAATGAAATCATGGATTTCGTGTCATATTCCCTCCATGAATAACTGAATTTTGTCTTCTTCAGTTGGAATATACTTCGTAGCAAACCTTGCTCTTTGATTAAACTGAGTTTAATATTCATTCACAATCATTCCTCCTTGTTAAGCTTGAGGAATTCCTCTTTAATCTTCTCCTCATATCTAGAGGACAATACTTCTCTAGCACATGAGTCTTAAACAACTCCCAGGATAAGTTCTCCTGGTCAAATCCATTGAGAGCTTCATATGTTGCTTCCCACCAGACTAAGGCTTCTCCAACTAGCATTGCAGAAGCATAGATAGCCTTGTCTTTGTCATCCACATGAGAGACACGAAATACTTTCTTGCTGTTCTGAATCCAAGTTAGAACAACTATAGGATTAAGGACACCAGAAAACTCCATAACACCACTATTATTGAAATCTTGGAACGGGGGATGCTTCACCTTTCCGCTTGAAGATTCTCCATTGGCTTTTTCTTTTCCTTTATCATCATTCTTTTTGTGCTCTTGAAGAGTCTGTCGAAATACACCGGTAAGTTTACCTAAGATTCTCTCCTCACGAGGAGATACTGGAGTATTCACTTCCTCGGGTTGAGGATCTCCACCAACCTCAGGGGTATGGCTACTTACTTGTTCAGCCATCGATCTAAAATACGGAGTAAGATAGTATTTTAGAATATTAGGGTTTATTATTACATAATATTTTTACTTATATATTTCCTATGGTTGGTATCCCTATACTTACAATGATTAAGTTCGTATATTGAACTTTCTATAGTTTAAGCCTAAATACCAATCCGTGGAATTTAGTTCGCTTAAACTACTGCTCTGATACCATGGTTGAAAGACCCCAACTTTCGTATTTTTGAAAGACCCAAACTTTCATACTTCACAATATTATTACTCAAAAACATGCTACTTGCATATTCATAAAAGCAATATTTTACATTGATAAAGGGATTAAAACTACTGGATACAAACCGACCATTACAAAGTGTTATATATTACATAACTGCCCAGGATATTGTAATTTATACAAACATAAACTAAAGTACAAAAGTAATATTACAAACTATTCTAAATCTTTCAACAATATGTGATCATACTAGTTACTTATCACCTGCAATTGTTAAACATTGATAGGGTAAGCGGTGACGCTTAGTAAGTTCCATAATAGATACAAAATAACGTTATGCCATACATATACATCAATATGGCAGAAGCAAACAGGAACAACAAGACATATGTGAAATCATGTGCCAAGCATTCATATCAATCAAAGACTTTATTCAAAGATATACTTTTCAATGCTTGATATACATCAATAAAACTTTGGCCCAAATGGCATAGAAGACATGCAATTTCTGATTAACATCTTGTTAGATTTCAGGCTTATAGTCCTGTCTAACCATTTGCTAATGCCATATAATAGAAGTCATTCTCTTACGGAGACATGCTCTACATGGCCAGAGGCTACGTACCAGTACCAATGTGAATCTAAGTCCTTTCACTGATCACATGGTTAAAGGTATTACATTTGCTATAAACATAGCGAATAAAATAACACGGGAAAATAACTCAGAATAATAACACTGAAAAACACATAGCACATATAACAGATAACATACAATTGTTCCTATATATTGAACTCACCTTAAATTAACCGGGGATTAAAATAGTAATTTGGACAGCACTTCGGCTTTAAATATGACTTTCTATGTTGAAAACCGGGAGCTTAATTGAAAACCGGGCTCTGTGAAGGTAGGGATTCAAAACCGAAAAGATAAATTTTTTGGGCTTCTCGGGAGCTTTGGCACGTGTTTCGGGTGCTAAAATTGATACCGGGGCTTTGGGGAAAGTCAAAATGAAGAAAATATGGAAAAATGGGTGAAAAGTGGCAATTTCTCAAAATTACCCGAAAAGGCTCGCAGCATCCATATTTATAAGTGACGTCCGAAGGTTGGCCGAGAAGGATGAGTCAGCAGCGAGGGGCACGCGGCAGGAATAGGGCGAAGCAGGTGGCTCGCATGCGAGGCTCGGACGCGAGGAGGCGTGGATGAGCGAGCTTCAGACATGCATGCGAGACGCGTCGGAGGTTCATAGGTCTGCGGTTTGGTTCAATCAGAAGGCTACACGTGTTGGACCTCGGACGTGAAACGTCTCGGTGATGCAACTGCATCGTGCGAGGTGACGTGACAGGGCGATCTTTACGCGAGATTTCTCGGATTTTGAGCCCCGAACTTCTAATATCCATAACTTTGGCATACGAGCTCCGTTTTTGACGTTCTTTATATGCACGCGTAGCTAAAACTACGCTCTACAACTTTCGTTTAGACTTCGTTGGCTAATTTCGAATTTATTTTTAATACTACTATTTTTAACAGACCGGGACAGTAAAATCCATTAAAAATTCATAACTTCTTCATCCGATATCCGTTTTCGCCAGACTTTTTACCGTTGTACTACAAATGATGAGACCTTCGATTCTTGTTTAGGATGTATCGGTCAAATATCGCTCGATCTAAAATTCTAGTTTTTAGCTGTGTACTGCTAAGTTGAAACTTCAAAAAATCATAATTTCCTCATACGAAGTCAGATTTTAGCGTTCTTTTTATCGAATTTCTCGGTTTAACGAATACTATGACTTTCATTTAGATCACTAAGGCTAAAAAATAGTTTATCAAAATTCACTTTTTACATCATTCGGCGCTGTGCCGGTTTTGTCACGGATCTTCGATTGGTCATAACTTCTTCGTTATAACTCAGATTTCGACAAGGTTTTCGCCTACAAGTTTCTAACGAGATTCTCTACAATATCAAATAATAGAATTTTACTTATTTAAAATTTTATATTTTCGCTAAATTTTCATTATTTGACTATTAATTGGAATCTCATGAGACTTCCAATACTTTCTGAGTGATTCTAAACATAGTTTTACTTCATTTCTAGTAAAAACCATCTTCTTAGTACTCAACACTCAATTTCATATAGTATTTCACAATTTTATTCATTACAAAACACGATTTCAAAACGTGTATGTTACATGGTACCCAGTGTCGCCCCGATAGCAAAGGCACCATATCGGTTGGCGTGATAGACCCCAACTTTCGTATTTATGAAAGACCCAAACTTTCATACTATTTCAGAAAAAAAAATTTCTAAAGTTACTTCCTCAAAACATGCTACATGCATATTTATAAAACAATATTTTATATTGATAAAGTGATTACAAAAGATTGGATACAAACCGACTAAGTTTTATTAGATTTCATGTCTACCGAGGAATCTGCTATTCATATACATACATGAACATTAAAATACAGAGAAATAATATTAACTATTCTAAATCTTTCAGTAGTATAAAACTATATTGGATACTCATCACCTGCAATTGTTAAACACTGAGAGGGATAAGCGATAACGCTTAGTGAATTCAATAAATAGATACAATATAATCTTATGCCTTATATATACCAATATGACAGAAGCAAAAGGGAACAAGAACAACAATAGCATATGTGTATCTTATGTCAGGCTTTCAATATCAACTCAAGATTTGATTCAAAGATTTACGATCAATGAGACATAACGATTTCAATACATGATATGCATCAATAAAGTTTTGGCCCAAATGGCACAGAAGACATATAACTTCTGATTAACATTTTGGTAGATTTCAGGCTTATAATCCTATCTAACCATTTGCCAATACCATAGAATAGACTTCATTCTCTTACGGAGTCATGCTCTACATGGTCAAAGGCTACATACCATTCCTATCTAACCATCTGCCAATGCCATAGAATAGAAGTCATTCTCTTACGAGACATGTTCTAAATGGCCAGACGCTACATATCAGTACCACCGTGAATCTCCTTTCACTGATCACATGGTCAAAGGTATAACTTTGATATTAAAAATAGCGAATAAAAATAACACGGGAAAATAACTCAGAATAATAACACTGAAAATCACATAGCACATATAACACATAACATACAATTGTTCCTATATAATGAACTCACCTTAAATTAATTGGGGGTTAAAATAGTAATTTGGACGATATTTCGGCTTTAAATATGACTTTCTATGTTGAAAACCGGGAGCTTAATTGAAAACCGGGCTCTGCGAATGTAGGGCTTCAAAACCGAAAAGATAAAATTTTTGGGCTTCTTGGGAGCTTCAGGACGTGTTTCGGGTGCTAAAATTGATACTGGGGCTTCGGGGAAAGTCAAAATGAAGAAAATATGGAAAAGGGTTGAAAAGTGTCAAAAATTCAAAGTTAGTTGGCAAGTCTCGCAACCCCCTTATTTATAGGGTGCGAGACCGAAGTCGGCTGTAAAGGCACCAGGCAGCGAAGTAGCTCGGTGGCATCAGCAGCGAAGGACACGAGGCTGCTGCGTGACTCGGACGTGGCTCTTGCGAAACGAAGCACGTGGCTCTCATGCGAGAGGGGGTGGTGGTGGTGAAGCGAGGCTCGGACACGCGTAGGGGCAGGTGGCGCTGCGAGACGAGGCCACGAGGCTAGCCACGTAAGACCGAGACAGCTGGAGAACACGCGTCTGATCCGGACTCTGCCACGACTTCGGTGACGCACCTGCTTCGGGCAAGGTGACGTGTGCGCTACTATTCATGCGAGATTTCTCGGAAATTGAGCCCCGAACTTCTAAAATCCATAACTTTCGCATACGAGATCTGTTTTTGACGTTCTTTATATGCACGCGTAGCTAAGATTATGCTGTAGAACTTTCGTTTGGACTTCGTCGGCAAATTTTGACTTTATTTTTAATATTATTATTTTTAACAGACCGAGACAGGAAAAATCCGTTAAAAATTCAAAACTTCTTCATTCGACATCCGTTTTTGTTAGACTTTTTACCGTTGTACTACAAATGACGAGACCTTCGATTCTCGTTTAGGATGTATCGGTCAAATATCGCTCGATCTAAAATTCGAGTTTTTAGCTGTCTACTACTAAGTTCAAACTTCGAAAAATCATAACTTCCTCATTTGAAGTCAGATTTTGGTGTTCTTTTTATTGAATTTCTCGGTTTAACGAATACTACGAATTTTATATAGACTACTAAGGCCAAAAAGTAGTTTATCAAAAACTCACTTTTTATGTCATTCGGTGCCATGTCGGTTTTGTCGCGAATCCTCGATTGGTCATAACTTCTTCGTTATAACTCGGATTTCGACGAGGTTTTCGCCTACATGTTTCTACTGAGATTCTCTAAAACATCAAATAATAAAATTTTACTTATTTCAAATTTTATATTTTCGCTAAATTTTCATTATTTGGCTATTAATTCATAAGACTTCAAATATTTTATCAGTGATTCTAAACAAAGTTTTACTTCATTTCTAGTAGAAACTAGCTGTTAGAACTCAACACTCAATTTTATTTACTTTTAATAATAACAATACACAATTTCAGAACGTGTATGTTACAAATACCTCCTCCTTTTGAGGATTTAGTCACAGAAATCGTAATGATTAAAACAATTAGGGATACTTCACTCTTATTTCATTCTTATTTTTCCCAAGTATAATTTGATCCTCAATGGTGTTTCCACTTGAGAAGCACCAAATTCACTTCTTTATTACGTAGATTAGTCGTTCTTTCATTTACGATCTCTTATACTTAACTTATTATCCAGTTTCACCTCGGATAATAGAACCATTTCATCATATATGCTTAACCTTTACACAGATAGCTCACATGAAACACTTCATGAATATCTGTCAAATCTTTAGGTAATTCCAAGTAGTAACCTTGCTTACTAACTGTTCTTTCTTCCAAAGTAGAATAACGTTTTTTCATGAAATACCTTCAGTATTACTAAATCATCCACCCAAAATTCTACGGTTTGTCTTCTCTTTTCTGCATAGGACATTTGTCGATCTTGGGCTGCTTTCATTCTTTTTCGACAAAATTTGTATCTTGTCAGTGATGTATTGAATCATTTCAGATCCTCCAAAGATCTTTTGTCCTAGGTCACGCCAACATATTTGAGTGTGAAATTTATGCTCATATAGTACTTTATATACCTTCAATATATTTTCTACTATTTGGATTCCTCTCTTCTTCTGATCATTTGTCTGAGGATGATAAGTTGTGTTGGGAGTAATTCGAGATCCCAATTCACTCTTCATACTCACCCAAAAGTGAGAAGTGAAGCGAGTATCACGATTGGAAAAAAAAATCTTTAGTGGCACACCATGTCTCACGATGATTTCGTCTAAATAACTTACACGTATTTCTCCAATGGATTCGTTTCACGTGTGGCAAGAATATATGCACTCTTCATCAGCTGGTTGATAATTATCCAAAGGTTATCATTCACAGTTTTCTTCTCCTCTTTCAAGGTATTAACTGTATAAGCCAGATTAGTAGAATATCCCTTCGACATAATTTACGAGTTTATAAGAAAGAAATTTATTATTTTCAACGTAGACATAAATAGAATCTTCCCTTTCGATAGGGATGCATATCATCTATTTGTAGCACAAGAGCTCTGCGTGGTTCTTTAACAACCAATCCATGTTGAGAATAATATCAAAGATAGGAATTAGGTTAGCAGGAAGATTATAACTTTCAATTCCTATAACACTAACTCTATAGGCTTTATCAGCAAGTAATGATATATTTCCTATGTTATCTTTATAAAATGATTGGACAATTGCGTAACAAACAATTTGTAAAGAATATGCGAATTTATAAGGCAGAAAAGAATCTGAGGCATTGAAATCAAATAAGATGTGAGTAGATCTAGTGTTTACGAGAAAATTACTAGTCACAACATTCGAGTTTTAACTTACTTCCTTTTGGGGTAATCTAAAATGTATGATATTTAACTTTTAGTTTGCCAAACGATTGTCAAATTCTTCAAACTTCCTAGTTACTAGCGGTGTTCAAATTTGCACCCGCTCTTCATTCTGTATTGAACATTTGATCCTAATCTTTGAGTTAAAACTCAATTCTCATTGCAGATTCTTGCTCCTTCTTGGTTTATAGACTAAACACAAGATAATGTCTTTACTTTTGCTATAACAACAACTCGAATGGTCATATTCTAATGACCTTTGATTTTATCTCGCACAAGACACATAACAATCCAAATTCTTGTATTAGAATCAGATCGAATAAATCGAGCTGATAGAATAGCGAAAACAAAAAGAGTTTGATCAACACGTGGATGCTTAAGAATAGAAAGAATAACATCACGTATCTCTAATTCATGCTTTTGGATATACACATCTTTTAGCTTTTGGCACCTCCTCCTTTTTAGTTGGAGTACTCTTTGATTATTGAACGGAAACTTGACTCCCTGCCATTTGACTAGTAAGAGTAGGGCGGATACATTTCTTGTGGCTAATAACACCACATAGCAAGTCACATCTCTGGCTAATGATTTCTCAATCCTTTAATGAAGATTGTTATATTTCTATCGACTATCTCGACCATTTACTTCTTCATTATTCCTACTGAAGTTTCGTCACTATATAAGACATGGCTCTCTGAACCAATTAACTCCTTTCGCGGATTTATACTAATCATACTTGATTCTTTATGCTATTAAGAGGTTAACAATACTTATCTACTTAGTCATTACCGAATCGATGGTAACGAAACACATGAATAAAACGGAATCATTTACTAGCTTCTTGGTAACCTTGTGACTTTTCCTGATCCAAGTGTGAGTCCTGTGCTTCAAGTAGTATAGGCCTCTACTACTATTCACACTTACTCATACTCGTCTCAAGTATTGTCTCGCAGGTACTAAGTCACCATTCAAAAGTTTTCACAAAGCAACTTATCACACATGAATGTGTTTAAACAAATACATACAACAGTTTCTCCTAGACTCAACTAGGGTTTTCACGTTTCTATCAAACATATATTGGATTATCTATACTCGCTTTTTAGGATTCTTCTCACGCATATGCTCGATTTAATATATCCTAATACTTTTCCATAGGTCGATAGAAATTTTACTTCCATTTCTTCATATAAATTCTTTCTTGAGTAGTGTCTACTCTACAAGATACACTATTCTAAAATATACTTTAACAGCATGGAGACAAACGGTCTTCTACTACCTGCATCATCTTCTAACTCATGCAATCCATCATGCACATTTTTTCATTTCGTTATTCTTCCTTGACATCGTTATTCTTGTATCTGAGTAAGTCTAAGTCTACTTCATAGGAGTCTATCCTAAGAAGTCAACATCTTAGCTGCATCTCAGCAAGCTCTACTAGCTTTAACTTAGTTCTCTGTCATTCCTGACTACAACAACTCTTCTCATATGATACTACTAGGTGTGAGACCCATGTATTACATGGGTTTAATTAATATATATATATATATATATATATATATATATATATATATATATATATATATATATATATATATAATTTTAATAATTTGAAAATTTGAATTTATAAGAAAAATGAGAAAAATTTGAATTATTAAAATTAATGAGACTTTAATGTATTGAATACATTACATATATAGATTCTTTCTAATAAATACTTTACATATATATTACTTTACACATTAAATGTAGAATTTTAATTTAATAAAATGAAAAATACAATAAAATGACAAGTGGAAAAATAGAAAATTTAAAAAATCTAGAAAATGACATGTGTCCAAATGAATGAGAAGATGACAAGTGACAAAAAAAACCTTCAATTATTAAGGAGGATGGGTTTATTTCTTCTTCAATTAAGCATTCTACCTGACTTAAACAAGTATGTTGCTTAACCATTTACCACTAAATGACTCAATTCACCATCCCAATCTTGTATGTTAAAGTCGGCTTAACACACAATGAAACTTCTATAAGGATGGGATACAAGTCAATCATCACTTAGTATTATTAAATACTAAGTCTGAACATCTTTTATAGGGTTACTACTGGAACTACATACTACATCACAAAGTCTTGGCCTATTGAGTCTGAAAACTTCATTAGCCTTTCTTTTGATTTTCATTTAATTCTTCTAAATCTTGTACAACATCAATTGAGATACTATTGAAGTATTGATCGCTATCTTCGGTTCATCCGACTCTATAAACAATCATTGCTTCAACCTGAACAGTGGTAGAACAACTTCATGGATTTGTACTAACACATTTATCTTGCCCAAACGTTTTTCAAACGCACATCTTTCTTCCAAAGATGTTATTATATATCAAACATATTATAAATGTATATTACCACTCTATTGGTATTAATACACTTATTACGATAACAATTCATATTTATTATTTTACGATATCTCGCGATCGTTTATTTATAAACTTATCGATGACAACTATCATAAGTCTCTTTATCACTTCAAAAAAATTCTATTACGAAAATTCATAGAATTCTGAACATAATAATTTTTAAACCAAGGTCGACAACAGACCTTAAGCTTTCAAAAATAATAGCAATTATAGATAAGTACCCTAAGGCATGCTATATTCATTTATCATGTAGCACATATTAGAATATAAGGCATATCTCCTCTTAATATTCTAGTGCTTGACTCCATTAGGTATTCAAACTAAAATATACCAGATACATATCGTATCATTTTCACTTAACAATTCTTGTTTAAGCTTAGAAATTATCAAAAGTCCTAGTTCACTTAAACTAATTTTCTTAAAATTCTGAAGTAACTTAATATCTTAGAATACTAGGGTTTATCACTACCCAATCCCCCACTTAAATATTTCCTATGGTTTGTATCCATATACTTATTATGAATAAGGTCATATATTGAGCTTCCAATAGTTTGAGTCTAAATACCAATCCGTGATATTTAGTTCACTTAAACCATTGCTTTGATACCATGATTGAAAGACCCAACTTTCGTATTTATGAAAGACCCAAAATTTCATACTATTTCAGAAAAAAAAATTTCTTAAGTTACTTCCTCAAAACATGCTACATGCATATTTATAAAACAATATTTTATATTGATAAAGTGATTAAAAAAGATTGGATACAAACCGACTAAGTTTTATTACATTTCATGTCTACCCAGGAATCTGCTATTCATATACATACATGAACATTAAAATACAGAGAAATAATATTAACTATTCTAAATCTTTCAGTAGTATAAAACTATATTGGATACTCATCACCTGCAATTGTTAAACATTGAGAGGGATAAGCGATAACGCTTAGTGAATTCAATAAATAGATACAATATAATCTTATGCCTTATATATACCAATATGATAGAAACAAAAGGGAACAAGAACAACAATAGCATATGTGTATCTTATGTCAGGCTTTCAATATCAACTCAAGATTTGATTCAAAGATTTACGATCAATGAGACATAATGATTTCAATACTTGATATGCATCAATTAAGTTTTGGCCCAAATGGCACAGAAGACATATAACTTCTGATTAACATTTTGGTAGATTTCAGGCTTATAGCCCTATCTAACCATTTGCCAATACCATAGAATAGAGTTCATTCTCTTACGGAGTCATGCTCTACATGGTCAGAGGCTACATACCATTCCTATCTAACCTTCTGCAAATGCCATAGAATAGAAGTCATTCTCTTACGAGACATGTTCTACATAGCCAGAGGCTACATACCAGTACCACCGTGAATCTAAGTCCTTTCACTGATCACATTGTCAAAGGTATAACTTTGCTATTAAAAATAGCGAATAAAAATAACACGGGAAAATAACTCAGAATAATAACAATGAAAATCACATAGCACATATAACAAATAACATACAATTGTTCCTATATATTGAACTCACCTTAAATTAACCGGGGGTTAAAATAGTTATTTGGACAACATTTCGGCTTTAAATATGACTTTCTATGTTGAAAACCAGCATCTTAATTAAAAATCGGGCTCTGCGAAGGTAAGGCTTCAAAACCAAAAATATAAAATTTTTCGGCTTCTTGGGAGTTTCAGGACGTGTTTCGGGTGCTAAAATTGATATCGGGGCTTCGGGGAAAGTCAAAATGAAGAAAATATGGAAAAGGGGTGAAAAGTGTCCAAAATTCAAAGTTAGTTGGCAAGTCTCGCAACCCCCTTATTTATAGGGTGTGAGACCGAAGTCAGCTGGGAAGGAACCAGGCAGCGAAGCGGCTCGGTGGCATCAGCAGCGAGGGGCACGAGGCTGCTACGTGGCTTGGACGTGGCTCCTGCGAAACGAATAACGTGGCTCGTATGCGAGAGGGGGCGGCGGTGGCGAAGCGAGGCTCGGACACGCGTAGGGGCTGGTGGCGCTGCGAGGTGAGGCCACGAGGCTAGCCATGCTAGACCGGGACAACTGGAGAACACACGTCGGATCCGGACTTTGCCACGACTTCGGTGACGCACCTGCTTTGTGCGAGGTGACGTGTACGCTACTATTCATGCGAGATTTCTCGGAAATTGAGCCCCGAACTTCTAAAATCCATAACATTGGCATACGAGCTCCGTTTTGACGTTCTTTATATGCACACGTAGCTAAAGCTACGCTCTAGAACTTTTGTTTAGACTTTGTCGGCTAATTTTGACATTATTTTTGATATTATTATTTTTAACAAACCGAGATAGGAAAATCAGTTAAAAATTCATAACTTCTTCATCCGACATCCGTTTTCGTCAGACTTTTTACCGTTGTACTACAAATGACGAGACCTTCGATTCTCGTTTGGGATGTATCGGTCGAATATCGCTCGATCTAAAATTCGAGTTTTTAGCTATCTACTGCTAAGTTGAAACTTCGAAAAATCATAACTTCCTCATACGAAGTCAGATTTTGGTGTTCTTTTTATCAAATTTCTCGGTTTAATGAATACTACGAGTTTTATATAGATTACTAAGGCTAAAAAGTAGTTTATCAAAAACTCACATTTTACATCATTCGGTGTCGTGTCGGTTTTATCGTGAATTTTCGATTGGTCATAACTTCTTCGTTATAACTCGGATTTCGACGAGGTTTTCGCCTACATGTTTCTAACGAGATTCTCTACAACATCAAATAATAAAATTTTACTTATCTCAAATTTTATATTTTCGTTATTTGGCTATTAATTGGAATCTCATAAGACTTCCAATATTTTATGAGTGATTCTAAACATAGTTTTACTTCATTTCTAGTAAAAACTAGCTATTAGAACTCAACACTCAATTTTATTTAGTTTTAATAATAACAATACACACTTTCAGAATGTGTATGTTACATGGCGCCACTCGAGATGCAGGAATTATCGGCACAACTTCAAGAGCTTCTAGACCGAGGGTTCATCCGTCCGAGTAGTTCTCCGTGGGGAGATCCAATCCTTTTCGTGAAAAAGAAGGACGGGTCGCATAGGATGTGCATTAATTATAGAGAGCTGAATAAGCTAACGGTGAAGAACCGTTATCCTTTGCCTAGGATTGACGACCTGTTTGATCAGCTTTAGGGAGCATCATGGTTCTCTAAGATTTATCTCCGGTCAGGGTATCATCAGATGAGGATTTGGGATGAGGATATACCAAATACAACTTTCAGGACTCTTTACAGGCATTACGAGTTCGTGGTGATGCCATTCGTGCTCACCAATGCTCCGTCCGCGTTCATGGATCTCATGAACCGGGTGTGCAGGCCGATGTTGGATCAGTTGGTGATCGTTTTTATTGATGATATCCTGGTATACTCCAAGACCACGGAAAAACATGAGCAACATTTGAGAGAGGTAATGGAGACCTTGAGGATGGAGAAGCTGTATGCGAAGTTCTCCAAGTGTGACTTTTGGTTACGGGAAGTACAGTTTTGGGTCATGTCATTAATCAAGAGGTTATTTCGGTTAATCCAGCGAAGGTGGAGGGTGTGATGCGATGGGAAGTGCCGAGGAATGCCTCGGAGATTCGTAGCTTCTTGGACTTAGCGGGTTATTATTGGAGATTTATCCAAGATTTCTCCAAGACGACGGTGCCATTGACCCGTTTGACCAAGAAGAATGTGGCTTTTTGATGGGGTGAGGATCAACAGAGGGCTTTTGAGACCCTGAGGCAGAGGTTATGTGAGGCTCCGATCCTTGTATTACCCGAGGGATTGGATGATTTCGTGGTATACTGTGATGCATCGATTTTAGGACTAGGTGCGGTGCTGATGCAGAGGGGACGCATGATTGCATATGCCTCGAGGCAGTTGAAGCCTCATGAGGCAAATTACCCAACGCATGACCTGGAGTTGGGGGCAGTGGTGTTTGCCCTCAAGATTTGGAGGCACTATTTATATGGGGTGAAATTCGTTTTGTATACCAATCACAAGAGTCTGAAGTATTTGATGGACCAACAGAATCTAAATATGCGACAGAGGAGATGGTTGGACGTGCTAAAGGACTATGACTGTGAGATCCTATAACATCCAGGGAAGGCCAATGTGGTGACCGATGCGTTAAGTCGCAAAGCGACGGGGTCGCCAATCGGGGGTATTTCTATGAGGGTGACGGTAAGTCCACCCTAGATAGACATGATTCGTGAGGCTTAGGTCGAGGGGGTGAAGAAAGAGAACTGGAAATTGGAAAGAATTCGGGGGCAGTATCCTTTGTTTGCTATGGATTGTCGTGGCTTGTTGACGCAGTGTGGTCGAGTATGGGTGCCGATGTCAGGGGGAGTGAGGTAGAGATTGTTAGAGGAGGAGCATAAGTCCAAATTTTCTATACACCCAGGTGCAAAAAAAATGTATAGGGATTTGAGGATGAGCTATTGGTGGCCTTGCATGAAGCGGGAGATCGCCGGATATGTGGAGCGATGCTTGACTTGCAGGAAGGTCAAGGCCGAGCACCAGCGACCTCATGGTAAGGTTCAGCCATTACCCATTCCCATCTGGAAGTGGGAAGAGATAACTATGGACTTCATCATAAAGCTACCGCAGACAGTAAGGGGAGTAGATGCCATATGGGTGATCGTGGATAGACTGATGAAGAGTGCTCACTTCATTCCGATCTCTGAGAGTATATCTGCAGAGAAGTTGGCGGACATTTATGTTCGAGAGGTGGTGGCTAGGCACGAAGTGCCGACATCTGTGGTTTCAGAGAGGGATGTTCGGTTTACATCCAGGTTTTGGAAGAAGTTCCACGAGGAACTGGGTACTCAGCTGCATTTTAGTACGATATATCACCCCCAGACCGACAACTAAAGTGAAAGGACGATTCAGACACTGGAGGATATGCTGCGGGCATGTGTGCTAGATTTTGGAGGGAGTTGGGATATGTACCTCCTACTGGTAGATTTTTCGTACAATAACAGTCATCATACCAGTATCGACCGAGCACCATTTGAGATGTTATATAGATGAAGGTGCAGGACCCCAGTGTGTTGCGATGAGGTTGGACATTGAGTTTTGGGGAGCACGGAGGTGGTACATGAGACCACCAAACTGATTCAGCAGGTGCGCGACCGATTGTGAGTCGCGCAGAGTTACCAGAAGAGTTATGCGGACCGACGACGATCAAACCTCGAATTTCAGGAAGGAGACTTTGTCTTAATGAAGGTGTCACCCTAGAAAGGGATTATCCGGTTCTGCAAGAGGGGAAAATTGGGTCCCTGGTTCATAGGTCCGTTCAGGATCATACCCCGGGTGGGCAAGGTGGCATATCGTTTAGAGCTCCTAGAGGACCTTAGTCGGACTCACAACACCTTCCATGTCTCTCAGCTCCGGAAGTGTTTTGTTGATGAATCTTCAGTCATATCCTTGGACAACATTCCGTTGGATGGGAGTATGAATTATGTTGAGAGACCAGTTGTGATCCTAGACAAGAAGACGAAGAAGCTATGAAATAAAGTAGTGAATTTGGTAAAGGTGCAATGGCAGCACCGAAAGGGTTCCGAATGGACCTGGGAATCGGAAGATGAAATGCGAGGTTTCTATCCAATGTTGTTTGGACCAGCAGGCTACTAGGACGAAGCCTAATTCAAGTGGGGGAGAGTTGTAACACCATGATCCTCAGGTATTAATAATGATATTTTGGTTTGGTTTTTGAGAACCTACTCGGCGAGTTGGCCTCCCTACTCGTCGAGTATTAGCGGGTTTGTCCGCCAAGTCTATTATGGTACTCGACGAGTAGATGCTGGCATATGAAACCCTAGATTTCGGGGCCTTGCACCCTATTTAAAGGGTCATTAGCCTCCCCTTTAAAGCTCTTTACCTCCCAAAAACCCTGATTCGAGTGTGAGTGTGTTTCTTGGTGGTTTTAAGCTTGAAGGAGGGATTTGGAGAAGGAGGCACTTGAGGGAACAAGCTAGAGGAAGCAAAGGGCTAATGGGGATTCATGATCTACCTCTGTGGAGCACTTTCTGAAGGTATTAAGTTGTTCCTTGGCTCATTCCCACCCAAAACCCTCTGATGCATGGATTCTAAGAAAGGGCTTTTGTGTTTAAGCCAAGATCTGAAGTTATCAGTTTAGCTTAGCATGTGCCTCCCCTCAAGTGTATGACTTCATTCCAAGCTTAGATTTGCTATTTTAGGGCCTTAAAGTCTTGCATGCACGTAAAGTTTGCAACATTACGTGGAAAGCATGCCTCAGGAGCCTAGATCTGTAGTTTGGAAGCATTGCATGGCTCAAAAGAGTCTGTATGGCTTGAGATCAGATAGGACTCGGCGAGTCGTAGGGGGCGACTCAGCGAGTCATATGAAGGCAGTCATGGAATTTACGAGTTGGATGAACAACTCGGCGAGCACGATGAATATTGCTCTGGACTCGACGAGTTGGATGAACAACTCGGCGAGCCGGATGAAGATTACCTAAAACTGGATGAGTTGAAGGAACAACTCGGCGAGTCGAGTAAGATTCCCCCAATTGTTGGATGTTCGTAGACGTGTCGAGTGGCAAGTAAGGAAACTCGACAAATGAACTTAGATTATCAATCAAGACCGTATGAACTCGACGAGTCACCTCGATGACTCGGTGAGTAGATGTTATATCGGGAAACTCGATGAGCCACTAGTTGTACTCGGCGAGTTAGGGTCAACAGGGACTGTTGACTTGATCTTGGCGGCAGTTGACCAGGATGAACTTTGGGGAAATGAGTGGATATTGTATGACACTTTTTAGGCAGTTGCGTGGAGCATCCCGTGGGGTATATTTGGTCGCAAAGTGTCAGTTCAACATTTGTGACAGGTGAGTCTTCTCACCACACCTATGGGTCTAAGGCACCAAGGCCGACCCATTATGTGATTATGATATATGTGTTAGACATTCTGTGTTTTGTTATGTGACTGCATGTTTTGTATGAAGACCCCAGGGGGAGCCTGTGACATTGGATGTAAGACCATGTGGGGTAGCCCATGGAAATCCTAGGTGAAGACCATGTGGGGTAGCCCATGGCATTGGATGTAAGGCCATGTGGGGGAGCCCATGGCAATCCTAGGTAAAGACCATGTGGGGTAGCCCATGGCATTCTCATAGGTTTCATGTATGCATGGCTTATGTATATGTGTGTAACTTTTATGGCTATCAGGATATGTGTTGTGTGGATTGTGTGTGGTATGCTCTGGGGAACTCACTAATCATTTCGCTTACAGGTTGTTGATTGTTGCAGGTACTTCGGAGCCTAAGGGCAAGGGCAAGGCATGATGACGCAGTGCGTACTCTACCTCTTTTTTCGATGTTTTGGGACTCTCTGATGTTTTCAAAAAAAGACAACAACGATGTAATGAATGTGATTTGGAAACAAATGTTTTGAAAACCTATGGAATGTGTAATCGGTTGATTAATTAAAACGAAAAAAATTTCTTTGTAAAATTTGGGTTGTTTCAGTAGGCCTCATTCACGAAGCCGGTATATAAGGGGGGTATAAGGTTGTTGCCTATAAAATGACAACTTAATGGGTATCTATTCTCACCCACCGCTTCCTTGATCGGTGGAGGGTCGTTAGCCAAAAAGGTAGAACAATGACTATAATTCTCATAATAAGTATTATGAATATACTAAAGTAGCTTAACTTTTATTAATTCCCAATCTTAGTTACTTTAGGAAAATGTGAATAAGGTGTTAATCCATGAAATTACACTTTGCACTTTGGTTATGTCGTTAGTGGAGCATGTGTGGTTAACCGGCACACTAACTTGGACTTATCAAGCTAGGAAAAGGGTGAATTAATGTTTATCATAGTATCCTTGGAGCGTGTGTGGTTAACCGACACTTCAATTAAGGGGTAATACATTAAGTGTACCAAGTAATTTGCATGGTTACTTCACACCTTGTTTTGTGAGCCTCGGTATCCCAGTCACAAAACTTGAAGGGTACACTCGAGATTGAAACATGCCATTGAAAAGTTCAACAAATCTCAAAGAACCTAGGAATTTCTAAACCAATTAAAACCTAATCAAATTTATTCCATTTTATGGTGGAAATTGGTGAATTGTCATTCACCTACCTTCAAATATTTTATAGCTTGGATTACGACATCCCTCTTCTAGGTTATAAAGTGTTTTGTTGCGTCCTAGCCTTAATATAGCATTTGGGTGCTTTATTAAGGTCTATCCTGAAATCTAATCTAAACTTATTCTTTCATTTCAGATGTCTTCCAAAAACAATGCTTATGGCTCTAACCCTAATGGCTCCTTCTCTCTCACAAACCTTTGTCGGAGAGTCATCTTTGATGGATCCAATTTTATGGATTGGATCAGAAACATCAGGATGGTCACTCGCTATGAGGACAAAGAATATGTCCTTGATAGGGAGCTGAAGGAGATTGATGAGTCATCTGCTACCCCAGAAGAGATTGTTGCATTTCAAGCACATGAAAGGGATGCTACCAAAGTAGCATGTATGATGACTGCCACAATGATAATTGAGCTCCAAAAGTCCTATGAGGACTATTACCCTTTTGAGATGCACATGGACATGATGGAGCGATACCATCAAAGTGCTCGTCAAGAGAGGTATGAAATAATCTCCTCCATGATAACCACCCAAATGAAGGAAAATGAGTCGTTCACGACCCACATGCAGAAAATGCAAAGATTTGTGGATCGCTTGAAGAAACTGAATGTTGACTTTCCTAGGGAGTTAGCAATAGATATCATTTTGCACTCCCTACCTTCATGTTATGATCAATTTAGAATGACATGCCACATGAATAAGGAAGAAGTTACACTTAGTAAACTTCAAGGAGTCTTAAAGACTGCAAAAAGTAGTCTTAAGGGTAAGTCGGGTGTTACTACTCCTCCTACTCCTACTGCGGCCAATGTCTTGGCAATCGGACATGGAAAAGGTAAGAAGAGAAAGAACCCTTCTAAGGGTACCAAGAGTAAGACCCTTGAAGGTTCCTCTTCAAGAAAAACAAACAAAGGTTTTGTCACTCCTTCTACAAACCTTAATGAGGCTGAATGCTTCTATTGCCATGAAAAGTCGCACTAGAAGCGAAACTGCCCTAAATACTAGCAAAATCTTAAGGATGGGAAAGTAAAGCCCAACCATGCAGGTATATACACTATATTGTCTAGTAAGTCAGCTCATTCTAAGTCTTGGGTCCTTGATACAAGTTGTGGAATTCACATATGTTCTGATCTACAAGGACTAAAAAGAAATGAGGATTTGGAGCATGGAAAGATAAACCTAATCATGGCGAATAGGAAAGTTTCACCTATCACCAACATTGGAGTTTATTCCTGGTTACTAGATAGTTGGTTTACATTAGACTTGAATAAATGTTGTTATTCGCTAGAAATGGCAAGAAATGTTATTTCCTTTCATGCATTGTATAAACAAGGGTTCACCTTTTATTTTGATAATAAAAGTAGTGGTATTGATGCTTTCTATATTAGTGTTCTTTATTTTAAAGCGTTACCTTGTGATGGTGTGTATGAAATTGTATCTGTTGTAAATAACTTAGGAAATAATGTATTGTGTATCGATTCTTCCACTAGCTTAGATAAAGCATCTTTATGGCATTGTCGTCATGGACATGTAAGGAAGAAACGCACAAGCCAACTCCAAAAGGATGGAGTCTTGGAATCATTCGACCTAAAGTTGGATGATAGTTGTGAATCTTGTCTACTTGGAAAAATGGCAAAGTCACCTTTCACTGGCACTTGTGCTAGGGGTGAAGGTTTGTTGGATTTCATACACACAGATGTGTATGGACCCTTCACAACCGCCACAAGAGATGCTAATCGCTTTTGTGACTTTTATTGATGATTTTCGTAGATATGGATATGTGTACTTAATCAAACATAAGTCGGAAACCTTTGATAAATTGAAAGAGTTTAAGCAAGAAGTGGATAATTAGTTGGGCAGGAACATTAAGATGCTTCAATCTGATCGAGGTGGTGAGTATCTTAGTATCGAGTTCCTTGACTATCTTAAGGAATGTGGGATAGTCTGACAATTGACACCACCAAGAACACCACGGTTGAATGGTGTAGCTAAGAGGCGCAATCGAACCTTTTTAGACATGGTTCGTTCCATGATGAGTCGAGTTTCGCTACCAATCTCATTTTGGGGGTATGCCTTATAGATTGTCGCCCATATCCTTAACCCAGTCCCTACAAAGAAGGTTGCCAAAACACCTCATGAGATGTGGACTGGAAAAGTTCCAAATCTAGACCACATCAAGGTTTGGGGTTGTGAGGCTTTTGTGAGACGCGAGACTCATGAAAAGCTCGAACCTCGAAGTGAGAGGTGTATTTTCATCGTCTACCCACATAAATCTTTTGGCTATATCTTCTACAGACCCAGTGACAATGTGGTCTTCATAGAAAGAAGAGGAGTCTTTCGAGAGAGAGAGAGAGAACTCATAAGCCAAAGAGACAGTGGGAGGCAAGTTGACCTTGAAGAAATTCAAGAGTCAAGCGGTGAAGGAACCTGAAACCCTAGCCCTCAACCTGAGGAGGAAACTCCTGTTGAGCCGACTGAAGAGTCCATACCTCTGAGGCGTTCCACCAGAGTTAGGAATGCACCTTAGCAGTATCATGGTTTACATATTACTGCAGAAGGTGATACCCTTATCAGTGATAATACACTGATAAATATGGAAGAGCCTAACAACTACACGGAAGCCATGGTAGGCCCTGAGTTTGCTAAATGGAAAGAGGCTATGGATAGTGAGATACAATCCATGTATGACAATCAAGTTTGGAACTTGGTTGACAATGTACCAGGTCGTAAGACAATAGGGTTCAAATGGATCTTCAAGAAGAAGATCGACATGGATGGTAATGTACACACTTATATGGCACGACTGGTTGCAAAGGGTTATTCACAAACTCCAGGAGTTGATTATGATGAGACCTTTGCACCAGTGGCCAAGATTAAATCTATTAGGGTTATGTTAGCCATTGCTGCATTTCATGACTATGAAATATGACAAATGGATGTCAAAACCGCTTTCCTTAAGGGAAAGTTGGCTGAGTATGTTTACATGGTTCAGCCAGAGGATGTTATAAGTATAGAATACCCTAACAGGGTGTGTAAGCTTGAAAAACCCATATATAGATTGAAACAAGCACCTCGCAGATGGAATCTTTGCTTCGATGTTAAAGTCAAAGAGTTTGGATTGTCGAGATGTGAAGATGAATCTTGTATATATGTCAAGGCTAATGGGAGTATAGTTAGCTTTTTGGTAGTGTATGTGGATGACATACTGCTTATAGGAAATGACATCCCAACCTTACAGGAAGTGAAATCCTGGCTTGGGAAGTGTTTCTCTATGAAAGACCTAGGCAAAGCTGCCTATATGATCGGGATAAAGATTTTGAGAAACATGAGTAAAAGACTAATTGGACTTAGTCAGAGTACCTACTTGGACAAAGTGCTGAAGAGGTTCAGTATGGAAAATTCAAGAAAGAATATTTACCTATTCACTGCAATGCCAAACTGAGTAAAACTCAGAGCACGACTACAGATGAAGAGATAGTTGAGATGAGTCGAGTCTCATATGCTTCCGCTATAGGCTTGATCATGTATGCTATGACTTGTACTCGTCCTGATGTTGCTTTTGCTTTAAGCATGGTTAGCAGATATTAGAGTAATCCTAGAATGGCTCACTAGACTACAGCAAAGAATATTCTCAAGTACCTGAGAAGGACTAAGGACTGTGTCCTTACCCTTGGTGGGAGTGATGACTTGAAGCTAGCAGGGTATAGTGATGCTAGCTTTCAGACTGATAGGGATAATTTCTACTCTCAGTTGGGTGGGTCTTTACCTTAAATGGAGGGGCAATTACTAGGAAAAGTTCCAAGCAAGATACAATGGCTGATTCCACTTGTGAATCAGAGTATATAGCAGCAAGTGAAGCAGCAAAGGAGGCTATATGGCTAAGGAACTTCATCGGAGACCTTGGAGCTGTACCAGGTATTAAGGAGTCCATGGAAATTTTCTGTGATAATGAAAGTGCAGTTGCCTTAGAAAAGGAACCAAGGGATCACGAGACATCCAGACACATCGACAGAAAATATCATTTCATCAGACATCGAATAGAAGAAGGAATCCTCGTGGTAAAGAGGGTATCATCAGATAAGAACCCAACAGATCCCCTCCCGAAGGGACTGAGTAGGGTTAAGCATCTTCAGCATGCTAGGAGCATAGGGCTAAGAGATGATATTAGTTTTTAGAAGTTAGATAATTTTGAAATATGTAAAATGTAATTGACAATTGATGATAAATAAAAGTTGTTATTTATGAGTAAAGTGTTGCTATCTCTTGTCAATCATTTACTAGTATTTCTTTTTTTCATGTTTTGACTTCCAGAATAATTATGTTATGGTATATATCATATTATTCAAGTTCTCCATAGTTAATCACATGTTGGAAGTACATATGAATCAAGACTGTCATTGGTTGGTTTGTAGAGGTCCAAGATATTGGACAAAGGGGGCTACAACACTCATGAGTGATCATAAGTTCTGAGTATTGGATTCAACCCACGCTCACTGGTATCACTTCATGGAATTTATCTCGAGTGATCGTGAGATGGTAATATCATATAAGTCTTCAAACCTAGACATATGATTTGTTACCTATGATTTGGTTATGCATTGATTGTACGAAAACGCATTGGTAACTCGATGTTATAAAACATACCTTTGTGTGTAATTCAACAAGTAGTAGAGCAAACATATGAGTTGAAGTTTATCTATTCCTTATTGGATTAGAAGCGATATCTGGTCCCCTCGATGATTTTGTTTTGACCTGTGTACCGGTCCCGATCAGAACTAAATTAATGTGTTCAATTAAGTTCTATGTCAAACAAATCAAAACTCTGGAAACAACTGCTAGACAATAGAAAGACATTGTTCCATGTGTTTGTCCGGTTGATATCTAGAACAGAGGATTATATGATCACTTATCTAAAATGGCACACTATCATCTTCTCAGTTTCGAGAGACCTTGAAAGAGCTACGATTGCTGATCGGTTCCGGAAGTCATACTTGCAACTATAGTTGTTAGACTTATCCAAGTGGGAGACTATTGGATATGGTGTCTATGTCCATGACTATATTTGGTATGTACTTGACCCGACCCGACATGGTCCATTTGGGTTGCATGACATCATGCACTTGGATAGACTACATGAGAGAAATAAGACACTTATGGTTTATTAATATTATAAGTTCTAATATATTAATAATAAGAATAATAATATTTAGTTAGTATTGATCAATAATTAATTTAGAATTAATTATGTGATCAAAAGAAGACTAATTAAATATATGGGTTGATTGTGTCAATCATCCATAACTTATATAGTGGACCAAGGCTCCATGGATTATCAAGTTGGGTTAAAACCATAAGATGCTCCATGGGAGTTACATAACCCATGGGTCATGGAAAAGAAAGGTCATGACAATTAGGGTTTACATGGTGTAACCCTAATTGTAACATACTATAGAAAGAAGCTATTCTTCTCCATTTTCGGCCACTAGAGTGAATCAAAGAGGGCTAGCCGAAATTCTAAGAAGTCTTATTCTATTAAGAGTTTATTCCAAGTGTACTTGGTGTTATGTGAAGCATTTGAGGCATCACACTTGAGGTGCTAGGCTCACAAGGTTTCAAAGGAATCCAAGCTACAAAGAGGTATGTAATTCTTACTAACTATTAGAATAAAAGATCCTCATGTATGCTAGATAGGATTATGAACACTGGAAAACCATTTTGCATGTATCTTAGTCAAACATAGATCCAAGGTTTTAGGGTTGCATGTACACCATAGGAGTGTTAGAATGCTCAAAAGCCAACAGATACATCGACATAAAATACCATTTTATCAGACATCGACTAGAAGAAGCACTCCTCGTGGCAAAGAGGGTATCATCGGATAACAACCCAGCAGATGCCCTCACGAAGGGACTTACTAGGGTTAAACATTTATAGCATGCAAGGTGCATCGGGCTATAGGATGATATTAGTTTTACAGATTAGATAGGTATTTCTGAAACTTGTAAAATGTAATTGACATTTGATGATGAATAACAGTTGTTGTTTATTTATGTTTAAGGTGTTGCTATCTTTGTCAATTATTTACTATAGTTACAGCTTTGCATGTTTTGACTTCCAAAATAATTACTTTATTCAAAATATCCACAGTCGGTCATATGTTGGAAGTAGATATGAATCAAGATTGTCATGAAGTTGGCTTTTTAGATGTTTAAGTAGTTGGACATAGCAAGAGTTGCTACGACACTCATGAGTGCTAATAAGTTCTGAGTATTGGATTCAACCTACACTCACTTGTATCATTTCATGGAATTTATCTCAAGTGATAGTGAGATGGTAATATCGTATAAGTCTTCAAACCTAGAGATATGAGTTGTTGACTATAAGTTGGTTATGCATTGATTGTACGAAAAAACATTGGTAACTTGATATTATAAAACGTGCCTGTGTGTATAATTCAACAAGTAGTAGAACAAGCATATAAGTTGAATTTTATATGTTCCTTATTGGATTAGAAGTGATATTTGGGCCCCTCGATGATTTTGTTTTGACCTATGTACAGGGCCCAGTCAGAAATAAATTGATGTGTTCGATTAAGTACTATGTCAAAAAATCGGAAAGCGGGAAACAAACTATTGAACAACAAGTACGACATTGTTCCATGTATTTGTCCGACTGATATCATGAGAGCAGAGGATTTTATGATCACTTATGTTAAATGGAGTAACATCATTATCTTAGTTCCGAGAGACCTTAAAAGAGTTACGATTGCTATTCGGTTCCTGAATTCATACTTGCAGTAATAGTTATTAGACTTATCCAAGTGGGAGACTGTTGGATAAGGTGTGTAAGTCCATAACTATTTCTGGTATGAACTTGACCCAATTTGGCATGGTCCATTTGGGTTTCATGGCATCATGCTCTTGGGTAGACTAAAATAAGAGAAAACGACACTTATAGTTTATTAATATATTATAGGTTATGATATATTAATTATATTATTTAATTAGTATTGATCAAGAATTAATTTAGAATTAATTTTGTGATCAAAGAAGACTAATTAAATATATGGGCTAATTGTGTGATTATCCATTTCTTTAATAGTGGGATTATAGTCCATGGTGTATTGAGTTGGGCTAAAACCCATGAGATGCTCCATGGTGGTTTTAAACCCATGGATCCAAGAAATGAAAAGTCATGTCATTTAGGGTTTACATGGTGTAACCCTACGTGTGACTCACTGTAAAATGGATGTGTTAGCTACCAAAATCGGCCACTAGTGAAGAACAAGAGGGCATAGCCAATTTCTAAGTGTGTTGCATTTATCTCTAAGTTATTCCAAGTTTACTTGGTGCTATGTGAAGCATTTGAGGCATCACATTTGGGGTGCTAGGCTCACAAGGTTCTCAAAGGAATTCCGGCAACAAAAGGTATGTATCTCTTAATAGCTTTTATGTTAAAAGTTCCCCATGTATGCTATATAAGTTATGAACCTTGGAAAATCAAATTTGCATGTATCATATTTAAACATAGATCCAAGGTTTATAGGGTTGCATGACACCATAGGAGTGTTAGAATGATCAAAACCCATCAGCTCATTACCATGAATGTTGGCGGTGCATTGGTAAGCCCAAAAGGCATCACCATAAACTCGTAATGCCTGTAACGAGTCCTTAAGGCCGTCTTCTAATATCCTCCTCGCGGATCCTCATCTGATAATATCCAGACCTCAAGTCAATCTTGGAAAACCAAGATGTGCCCTCCAACTGATTGAATAGATCGTCGATCCTTGGTAAGGGATAACAGTTCTTGACCGTCAGCTTGTTCAACTCCTGGTAATCAATGCACATCCAGTGTGAACCATCTTTTTTATTAAAAAAAAGGAGCGGTGCTCCCACGACGAGCTACTCGTTCGAATAAAACCCTTCCCCAACAGCTCCTGCAGCGGTGAGGATAACTCTTGCATCTCGGGCGGTACAAGACGATAAGGTGCCTTGGAAATAGGTGTCGCCCCAGGACTAAATCGATCCGAACTCCACTTGCCTCTCATGAGGCACACCCAGTAACTCCTCAGGAAAAACATCCAAAAATTCACTCACTATCGGAACCTGTGCAATCGAACTTGATCTCTCGACATTCACTCTCGTATCCATCACATACGCTACAAAATCGTGGCAACCCTGCTGAAGACTCTGTCTCGTTCTGGCAGCCAAACAAAATGTTGACCCAGATCTGGTACCTTCTCCATATATGGTAAGCACCCCTCAGTGGAGTCTCGTATTGTCACCATCTGATGCCCACAGTCGATCATAGCTCCGAATCGACTCAGCCAATCCATGTCCATAATAACACATAAATCACCTATCACGTTCGGTACCGGATCTATCGAAAACTCAACTCCGAAAATCTCAAGCACACATCCCCGGATCACATCAGTCGCAAACACCGCATGCTTATAAAGACTCTCAGAGGTCGACTCAACGCATCTCGTTGTATACTGATGTGGCAACTAAATGCTAAAGATACGAAGGATCGACTCGCACCTGAGTTAAATAACACCAAAGCAGGTAAAGAATTCATAAGAAAAGTACCTACGCATATCATAGTATAAGCATAAAATAACTCAAATAGCATAAGTAAGAGATCACATACCAGCCACTACATCGGGTGCTACGTGGACCTCCTCCGATGTCAATTGAAAGGCTCTCCCGCGAGCCTTCGGTGCCTCGACCTTCACTAGCCGACTCTCAGTAGCTCTAATAGCAGCGGGTGCAGATCCCTACGTTTACCGCTGCAACAGCTGCAGACACTCGGCCTTCTGATGGCCGGTCTGGTTATAGTAAAAACAGACTGTGAACCCCTTAAGGGTAATCCTTGGCTATGTGCCCCTCCTTTCCACACTTGTAGCAAGCACCTGCTCGACAGACTCCCTTGTGAACCTCCACAAGTGCGGCCCTTCTGGCCTCTAGATCTCGAATCAGTCGGCCTTTCCTGCTTGGCTGTCGGTTGAGACTGTACCGGCCGCATATCCCTCCTCTGAGACTCTGCCTCCTCCCTGACCCGAGTCTCTAGCTCAGTCTCCCTCTTCCAGGAAATTTCCTGGAGCTCGAAAAATGTCCGGTATGTCTGAGTTCACCACGAACTCACGGATATCCCTCCACAATATGCTCAAATAGCGGCTCATATGTGCCTGCTCGAAAGACACGTGCTTAGGGCAAAACAATGCCCTCTCATGAAACATCCTCGTAATCACTTTCATAGACTATGTTCCCTGTTTGAGGGAAAAAACCTCCTGGGTCAACCGTTCCCTCTCCACTGGAGGAACATACTCATCACAAAACATAGAAGTAAACCTCTCCCATGTCACTGAAGTGAGCTCTTTAGTAGTGAAGCTAGCTATCAAAAATTTCAACCAATCCTGCACCCCCAGGCGAAGCTAGTTCAGCATGAACCGTACCCTCAAATGTTCCGGACAGGAATAGGTGTAGAAACATTCGTCAGTGTCAGAGATCCATCTTATTGCTGCAATAGGGTCCTCAGTCCCATCAAAATCCGTTGGCTTCGTGTTGCTGAACTCTCGGTACAACAACGAGTCACCCCTTGTGGTCTGGCAGCAGTGACATCTGTGGTGGCTATAGCAGCAGACGCCTGAGTAACAACAGTGTATCGCTCATCAAATGTCTCAACCAGTGTGGTCTTAATAGACTCAAACATCTTCGGGATAGCATCACGGATCGCTACGGCTACCTCCTTATGAATCATCCTACGAATCTCCACATCGCTGGCCCCACTGCTCTTTGGGTGATGGCGCGTACTTACCATGATGTCTCTGAAACATAACACAAAATAATCAGAGACTCGATTGAGAATTCTCACACTCGATCACTCCCATCCACTTGTTCCATAACATCCTAAGGATTCTTACTTGGACTACTCACCGATCCGATTCTTCCAGTAGTACGAGCCCAATGCTACCTTCCACACCGCATCTATGTTCATCCCAAGTCTTCATTCTAGGATCCTAGCTCACAAGAACTGTATATTGTATCAAACATCGACTACTCTCATAATAGATCTATCACATGCTCATTCCTACTGTTGGGAATAAAACCCTAATTGAGATTTGATGAAAAAAATGCGGAAAATAAGAACAAACACAAATATGAAGATTATGTTGAATGATCACTCGATTTATTCAAATATGAGGAATAAATTACACTTTCAGCATAAACTAAAGAATCTAACACTACATAAGAAACCTCACGTGGCGGCTACATTTAGCCTCACTCTTCTTAACCCTAATTATGAATAATACATGACTATTTATAGGGAAAAGACAAGTCTTGGGCTTTTAACCTACACTTCATCAAGGGGCCGATTGCCATCATCCATGGAGTGCTTTGAAACGCTACAATCTCCCCCTCAAAGTATGGAATGGATAACAATGCTTTAACTTCCAAACCAAGCATCTAGCAAATAAAAAGATTTGCAACGAGGAATATATGAAGCAATCCACGAATCTTGATTCTTCAATAGTCTTCAAACACAGGCTCTAGGATATATAAATCAAGCACTGAAGTAATGTCTTTAAACTTCATTTTCAAATGTAATCCCAAAGAATCTTCATGAAAACCAAACCCGCCATAAAAACCCATTTCAGAACAAAGAAACTGAATCACTTCTTGTCTTTGAAGAGCTCCCCCTCCAAGTCACAATGATCTTTAAATAAGCTAATGATATAAGCCATCAAAAAATATCATGTAACAACCCAAACTTTAAGATTCGTAACGTCACTTGATCGAGAAAATACAAGAAGTCAGAGATATAACAAGTCCTTAGTAGAGCTCGATAAAGAACTTCCGCTGTAAAGGATACTTCTCTGTAAAAGCTTTAGCAGAGCTCGGTGAAGAACTTCCGCTGTAAAAGCTACCTTCATAATTCTACCACAAGCTTTATCAAAAATCTTCAACTTTGAAAAGTTACAAATCCAATTTTGAATGGCCATACCAAATTCTCCCCCGATTTATAATTGAAAATGTGATTATAAAGTCTTCAAATGGTCATGAGAATGATCTTCAATGGATAAAAATTTACTAAGCTCCCCCGTGACAAAATGATATTAACGATGAAGTATAAAATCCGAAAAAATCGTGAAATTTGACGTTATCACGAAAAACGACTTTCTGAACCACCAAGACTTGATGGAATCCATAATTTTCTGTTCACGAAAAAATATATGCATTAAAGAATTCAAAACTGCTCACCGGCCGACAAAGTTATAAACTATTCTGAATATTGGGCCGTAACTGTCACTTGCTGAAAGACAGGGGCTGGAATGGTAAATCTGCATCAATATTCCCCTTTATTTGTAACAATTTCTGGGATTGGTCCAAAAATTCCAAGTCACGAAAAGATCAGGGACCATAACCATCAAACCCCGGAAGTTGCATGTACCAATAGTGAAACATTGTATCTTCTTCCCCATTAAAAGAATCACAGTGACACAACTCACGATTACACTACGAATCCAAGAAATCAACTCCTTTTACTTTCGTTCTGAGCGCATAGTTATGAAATCACACTCTGGTTGCAAATCCAGTCTCAAATCCCTATGCGAACCCGTTCGTAATTCCAACCACGAACCCGTTCATTCCGAATCTAATAATCAAATTTCTAATTATGAATAAACAGTTCGTTCCGATTGCGGTCAATAGAAGCTCTAAATCCAAGCACAGGTTCGTTTTACTAACATCACGAACGTTCGTAGGAGAGTTCATTCGTAATTTTGATTGCGAATCAAAAGATTTCAGTATCGATGCGAATTCACATTCAACCCCGAATCCAAGCATTCTAAACTCCGATCATCCCAACAACGAACAGTGGGTTCCGAATCTAATCTTTATTATGACGTTCGTAAGGGATTATGAGTGTGAGCCCAGATTTTCAATATCCTATCTTAGATCGTAGATCGTTCACATGTAAGAGCAATCACACCAATTTTGACTTTTTGAGTTTGACCATCAAAATCGAGATACGGAAAATGTATCTGTTCCGATTCCATCATTTTGATTGCGGTCATAATCCATTCGTTCCAATTGTCTTCCAAACGAGCCATAACAATTTCGAAGCATTCTGTCATCTCGTTCTGAATGATTGTTCCAATTCCAAGCATTCAATTTCATCATCGTTCTGAATTCAAACAAAATTTTCACAATTTCGATCTAGTCTCCAAATCGTAAATCAAATCTGATTCCTTTATTGAATCTTGAAAAACGTTGGCCATCGAAACCCAATACTTGATAATCACAAAATTGATTTTCACAAATCGATTTAAGGATCAAACACCACTTCAATCAAATTTATCACCATCTTCATCTGTTCTTAACAATACTTCATCTGTTCTTTAAACTCAAAAGCATTGAATGACAATTTTGGACCCCAAAATCACAATCGATCATAACAATAACAAGAGATGATTCACGTTTAATGACATCCAGAAAAATCATTATCAATTAGAAAACAAAGTCGATGTTGAACAGGTCAAAAGAACTCGGATGGGAACAAGTTACGAACAGATAGATACACGAAATCATATCCAAAGACCAAATCGATTAATAAATTAAACAAGAAATCGAGAATTATGAAATCCAGCAGAACATAAGAACGCTTAATCGACATGAAGTTGAACGCTTAATTTTGAATAAAGGATTTTGACTTGTGGATTCAGAACTAACGATTTCAACAATGATATATGTGTTAAACGATGAACAGTAATCGACAATAATGGGCTCATGAACAGGATGCGATCGGCTGAATGAATATCGATAAAAAATTGGGCTAGATGATTTGGTTTAGGGCACCAATTCAGATCAGATTCAAAGACAAATTAAGAATAAAAGGAGTATTGGATCGAAATTATACCCAGATGAACATTAGAAAACATCATAAATCTTCATGAACATGAACAGTAGCTCGAACAAAAATCTTGATTCCATATTGACAAAACACCAAAAATCTTCAATGGCTTGTGCAGAAAATTATCAAATCAAGAACCGATACTTCAAAAATCAATAGATCTTCAAAGACCCGCTCTGATACCACTTGTTGGGAATAAAACCCTAATTGAGATTTAATGAAAAAAATGCAGAAAATAAGAACAAACACAAATATGAAGATTATGTCGAATGATCACTCGATTTATTCAAATATGAGGAATAAATTACACTTTCAGCATAGACTAAAGAATCTAACACTACATAAGAAACCTCACGTGGCGGCTACATTTTTCCTCACTCTTCTTAACCCTAATTATGAATAATACATGACTATTTATAGGGAAAAGACAAGTCTTGGGCTTTTAACCTACACTTCATCAAGGGGTCGATTGCCATCATCCATGGAGTGCTTTGAAACACTACACCTGCTTCCTACACGCACTCAAGAAAAATCATAGATAACAAACCCCTAGTTTGAGTCCAAACATACCCGAAGGTGTAATCGAATCGCTCAAACCAAGGCTCTGATACCAACTTGTAACGACGTAAAAATTTCAAACAAAATTTTTCCAGTTAAATTACCAATATCACATATAAAAATTCTCAAAATGATAAGTGTCAATGTCATAACATTTTTCCAAAATAGTTTTCAAGACTAATTATCAAATCCAAGATCCATAAACATAGCTCCATCTCAACTGTGTGTGTACAATCAAGTTGGCGCCTTCCTGCAATCCTCGGAAGTACCTAAAACACATAAACACATAACACGGTAAGCACGCATGCTTAGTGAGTTCCCCAAAATACCACATACAACACATAAGCCACTTGAGGCCATAGCTCTATAAGACCTTCCAGTCGTTGTGTCTCAGTGGGACCTTCCGGTCCCACAATGCTAATGGACCTTCCGGTCCCTATTTATGTTGACTTTCTGGTCCCAGCCATGTTGACCTTCCGGTCCCAACCATACTGACCTTCCGGTCCCAACCATATTGACCTTCTAGTCCCTAGTTTGCAAGCTCAGAGTATAACATATACATATCACATAAACAGAATCATCATAATATCACATAACTCAGGTAAGCACATTAGACCTTCCGGTCACACATAGTTACCACTCTTGGTAAGGTATAGTGAGAAGATTCACCTCTAACTAACTCGGAATAATCTCGAACTCAAATCACCGGTCTAGCCTTCGTCTAACACATACAATGATCATCTTAATTAATCATGGCTCTCTTTCTCTTATTTTCAAGGCTAGACTAACCCTCCCATACACTCATAGAAGGGTAAAAGACCATTTTACCCCTCCATGGGCTTAATAGACCAAATGTTAACCAAACCCTAAAAGTCAACCGTAAGTCAACGGTCAGGGAGTACGATGCGCGTAAGGACCTTCTACACTGGGCTTACTCGGCTGCTATGCATGAAACATCCCAGAAATACAAGCCAAAAAAATTCATTTTCAAAATCATTTATGAAACATAAATCTCATTGCCATAAAATAAAACCGTAAGCACGAAGCTTAGTGAGCTCCCCCAAACTACCACATACCATACAATAATATATAAAGCAAATATTGGGCCTTACCCACTGCATCAGACAGAAGTCCGGACTAACTAGGGCCTTGCCCACTGCATCGGACCGAAGTCCGTAATAACTAATGCCTTTCCGGCTACATCGAACCGAAGTCTGGACTAACTAGGTCCTCGACCACTACATCAGACCAAAGTTCGGAATAACTAGGGCCTTGCCCGCTGCATTGGACCGAAGTCCGAACCAACTAGAACCTCGCCCCTGTATCGTACCGAAGTCCAGTATAACTAGGGCCATGCCCGTTGCATCGGGACTACCCCCACATTGGACACAAGTCCGGAACAACTATCATCTAAACATAATGACATTGTAGATATAGACCTACTCCTACTGGAAGGAAACACACCTCGTAAAGCTGACTATAAAATCTTAAGGCAAGGAATATTCGGTAACTGCCTGGGCGTTCCTCCGGCTATCAAAACACAATAATACATAGTCAATATATGAAACTCCTTCCAAGGGTAAAATGACCATTTTACCCGTAATCAAAGTCAATGCTCTTGTCAAGGTCCAGTCAAGGTCAATCCTAATCAACTCAACTCATGGTCCTCTTAGTCAACTCGTCGAGTTATCCTACTGAATCGTCGAGTTCTACCTGAAATGATCATCATGACATTTCGACTCTCAACTCACTAACATGGGAAATTTTGGTTTGCGACCCTACTCATCGAGTCCGATGAGCGACTCGTCGAGTCCTTTGCATGCCATCGCCAAATAGTTGATGTTAAACGATTTCAAAGCATCCACAACATACATCTGGACTTCTAGAGCTTGCATAAAACGTAAAGTTGCCAACTTTACGTGTATGCATTAAGATATGAAGCTAAAACATCAAACTAGGCTAGCAATGGATGTCTAAATCATGGAATGAAGCCATAGCTGGGTAAAGCTACCCACTTAGAGCTCCTAAAGCTCAAAAATGCCCAAATTTTAAGTCCTTTTCATCCTAAAAGGATCAATGTTCGGATTGGCCTAGGAAATGGTCTAAATGACAAAAATGTAAGCTAAGAAGGGGATCTGTCTAATGAATGCACAAGGTATAGACTTGTTACCTTCTACCAGCTAGCAAACCAATGTAAAGGTTGGATCTACACTTCCTTCCTTGCTCCTTTCTCTCAAACCTTCAAGATGCACTCCAATGGACCTTAATATTAAAAAAAACTCAAGAAATGAAGTTGGGTGGCAGGGTTTTGGTCCTGGACTATGGAGGCTGTAATTGAGACTCTAAAGAGGATAGGGTACATAGTCCCGAAATTAGGGTTTCCCAACCCAGACCTGACTCGTTGAGTAAGTGCCTCCGGTTCGCCGAGTCGACCACTTAATCTGCGACACGGAACTTGCTCCGACTCGTAGAGTTCTTCCTTTAACTCGACGAGTTGGCTTACTGATTTTGGGTTCTCCATTCCTTTTCTTGGTGTGCTGGATTAGGGGTGTTACAACTCTCCCCCACTTATACTAGACTTCGTCCTCAAAGTCCGCTAGGCCCAACTATCATGCAATCTGCTAAGCACATCCCTGTTCGGTGAATCTATCTCGCACTGGGTCCGATCCACGCATAATCACTTCAATTGACCTTCCGATCGGTAACTTAGCTAAAACTAGTTGTAACACCGTAAAAATTTGAACAATTTTTCACTTTTGTAACCCATAAAATATCATTTGAAAACATAAACAAATCGTTATAGCAACATTGTATCAATACAAAACCCAAGATCAAAATATATATATAAAACTCCAGTATGCGTGTGTACGGATCATGCCGGCGCCTTCCCGCGATCGTCGCTGGTACCTGAAACACATAACACATAACACTGTAAGCAAAATTGCTTAGTGAGTTCCCCAAAATACCACTCTAACACATAATAGCCACTCGAGGCTGTAGCTCTGTTGACCCTCAGGTCTATGTGTCTTAGTGGGGCCCTCCAACCCCAACTCTCTATGGGCCCTCTGGCCCTAACTCTGTGGACCTGAAAGTCCTAACTCTATGGACCCGAAGGTCCTAACTCTGTAACTCTAAATCATACATAGCACATATCACAATAAATCATAGCACATAAATAACATGCAATTACACTGGCACATAACTCTAGAATACTCTATCACATAACTCTGTTACCACACTAGGTAAAGTATAGTGAGAAGACTCACCTCAGGCGTCTCGGTAAACCTCTGACTCAGTAGGAATACTGCCTAGTCTTTGCTTATAAACATAAAATAAATACTCTTATAAATATAATTCTCAAGACTAGACTCAACCTGCCTTTGGCACTCTTAGGAGGGAAAAAGGGTATTTTACCCTCCTCTCAACACAAGTACTCCATTGACCAAACCCTAAAAGTCAACGGTCACACTTTGACCCTACTCGCCGAGTGCACTCTGGTGACTCGGCGAGTTCACACATGTCCTTTACACTTTGTCCTGCTTGGCACGCCGAGTCCCTCCCTATGCTTGACAAGTCATACTAGGCATGAATCGCGGGGCCACCAAAACTCAACTCGCCGAGTCTCAAGAACAACCCCGCGAGTGTCGCCTTGAACTCCAGTCCTCAACTTCCTTCTGACTCACTGAGTCATCCCCTAACTCAGCAAGTCTATAAACTAAGAAATTTACGTGAAACCCTAACCCTACTCGTCGAGTCTCAAGAACAACTCGGCGAGTTCATGCCATGCAAAAACTCTACTGGCCTCCTGAGGTCAGATCTGTTTCCCAAAATCAAAGATCTGACCTTCCCAAGCATGAATGTCACGTAAAGCTCTAAACTTGATGCTTGTATAACAACAACAAGGCATCAAAAGGTGATTTAGTCCCAAAAATAGTAACCTAAGTCCAATAACCCCAAACTAATCCATAAAGCTCCAAGGGTTAAGGTCTCTGGACCTATTTGATTCCAGATCCAAGGCACAAACTCGAAAGAGGGACCATTTGCCCACATAATCACTCTCCAAAGGGGTTAGAAAACTATAACTCTATAGATCAACACCAAAATTGAAGGAGGTTTCAACTATTAACTCAAAATGAAGTCTCTGAATCCTTGGAACTGCTAGAATCGCACCTCCCCTCTGGCTCGTGCAGTTCCTTCTTGCTAAACCAAAGACACAAGGATCAAATATGTCTTCTTCATCCTTACAACAATTTGGATCTCTTAGGGTTCTCTCAAGGGACTGGTAGCCGAAATGAGAGGCTATAAATGCCCTTATATAGGCTCCAAAACCGAGGATTTAGGGTTTCATTAAACAGCATGGACTCGTCGAGTCTAAAGCAAATCTGAAAGAGTACATACTGGCCACGACATCGGGTTGAATACATCAAAGAGTACATACCGGCCACGAATGTAAAAGAATGTAAAGGAATACATGAAAGAGTACATACCGGCCACGACATCGGGCGTTGTGTGGACCTCCTCCGCAGTTAACTGGAAGGCTCTCCCACGTGCCTTCGGTGCTTCAACCTTCCCAGGATGAACTTTCACAGCTCTCACCGCAGCAGCGACTGATCCCGGAGATGCTCCCTGTGCTAACCCCCACAACTGTGGACACTCTGCCTTCCAGTGTCCAGTCTGGTTACAATGAAAACAGACTGAAAAACCCTTAGGGCAATCCTTAGCCATGTGCCCATCCTTGCCACACTTGTAGCAAGACCCCACTCTGCAAATCCCCTAGTGGCTCTTGCCGCACTTGCCACAAGTGCGGCCCTTCTGGTTCCCAGATCTCGAATCAGCAGATTTGACCCGCTTGGCTGCTGGTTGAGACTGAGCTGACCGCCAATCCTTTCCCTGAGACTTAGCCTCCTCCCTGGCTTGGGTCTCCAACTCTATCTCCCTCTTCCGGGCATTTTCCTGAAGCTCGGAAAATGTCCGGTACGTCGAGTTCACCACGAACTCACGTATATCCCTCCTCAGAATGCTCAAATATCGACTCATGCGTGCCTGCTCGGAGGACACGTGCTCTGGGCAGAACATCGCCAGCTCATGAAACATCCTCGTAATCACCGTAACTGACTCAGTACCTTGCTTAAGGGTCAGAAACTCCTGGGCCAAACGCTCCCTCTCCACCTGGGGAACGTACTCATCTCGAAACATAGCGGTGAACCTCTCCCAGGTCACCGCAGCAAGCTCAGCAAGTGTAAAGTGTGTAGTCACAAACTTCCACCAGTCCTTCGCTCCCAAGCGAAGCTGGTTCAACACGAATCGGATTCTCAAATGCTCTGGAGATGAGCAAGTAAAGAAACACCCCTCTATGTCAGAAATCCATCTCATCACCCCGATCGGGTCCTGGGTCTCGTCAAACTCCGGTGGTTTTGTGTTGTTGAACTCCCAAAATAGCAACGCATCACCACCTTGTGGCCTAGTCGCAGCTATAGTTGTAGTGGCCGCAACAACCGTAGCCTCAGAAAGAGCATCGTATCTCTCATCAAATGTATCCATCAGAGTGTTCTTGATAGACCCGAACATCTCTGGTATCTCTGCCCTGATGGCCGCAGCCACCTCCTCCTAAATGATCCTATGGATCTCATCATCACTCGAACTGCCGATCACTGGTGTGTGGCGCGTCCAACCATGGTCTCCTTCTGAAATACAACATAAGAATATTAGAGACCCTTTTTGAGTATAAATACACTCGATAACTCCATCTTACTCATTCCTTGGTGCCCAAAGGATTCTTACTTGGGCTGCGTACCAACCTGGTATCTTCAGTAGTACGGGCCCAATACTACTGTCCATACCGCGTTGGCATTCATCCCAAGTCCTCCTCCTTGAGCCTTAAATCCCAAGTACTCTACTCTTTCTATCATGTGGTACTCACTAACAAAACTCTCTCATAAGCGCCTCGCTGCTATCTATATCACTCTTAAGCATCTCTAGCAGCAAAACCCCTAGACTAAGGCATCATATATCAGGCCACTCTAGTCCTAATAAGAATACCTAGTCTACTCTAGCATGCATATTATAACTCATCATATAGCATACATAACATATCTGATAGTCACTTATTAGGAGGGTATTTTGGGAAATCACCGTTCGGGCGCTGGCTGATCGTACACACGGCTCTGCTCTGTTTGTCTCAAAACCTCTTTTTACTCTTTTTACTCTTTAATTTTTACTATTAAAAGTTTCCTCAAATCTCCAGTTTAAGTTTAGATACGCCCGAAGATATATCCGAATCCCTCAAACCAAGGCTCTGATACCAACTTGTAACACCGTAAAAATTTGAACAATTTTTCACTTTTGTGACCCATAAAATATCATTTGAAAACATAAACAAATCGTTATAACAACATTGTATCAATACAAAACCCAAGATGAAAATATATATAAAACTCCAGTATGCGTGTGTACCGATCATGCCGGCGCCTTCCCGCGGTCGTCGCTAGTACCTGAAACACATAACACATAACACTGTAAGCAGAATTGCTTAGTGAGTTCCCCAAAATACCACTCTAACACATAATAGCCACTCGAGGCTATAGCTCTGTTGACCCTTAGGTCTATGTGTCTCAGTGGGGCCTTCCAATCCTAACTATCTATGGGCCTTCTGGCCCTAACTCTGTGGACCCGAAAGTCCTAACTCTGTGGACCCGAAGGTCCTAACTCTGTAACTCTAAATCATACATAGTACATATCATAATAAATCATAGCACATAAATAACATGCAATTACACTGGCACATAACTCTAGAATACTCTATCACATAACTCTGTTACCACACTAGGTAAAGTATAGTGAGAAGACTCACCTCAGGCGTCTCGGTAAACCTCTGACTCAGTAGGAATACTGCCTAGTCTTTGCCTATAAACATAAAATAAATACTCTTATAAATATAATTCTCAAGACTAGACTCAACCTGCCTTTGGCACTCTTAGGAGGGAAAAAGGGTATTTTACCCTCCTCTCAACACAAGTACTCCATTGACCAAACCCTAAAAGTCAACGGTCACACTTTGACCCTACTCGCCGAGTGCACTCTGGTGACTCGGCGAGTTCACACATGTCCTTTACACTTTGTCCTGCTTGGCACGCCGAGTCCCTCCCTATGCTTGACAAGTCATACTAGGCATGAATCGCGGGGCCACCAAAACTCAACTCGCCGAGTCTCAAGAACAACCCCACGAGTGTCACCTTGAACTCCAGTCCTCAACTTCCTTCTGACTCACTGAGTCATCCCCTAACTCAGCAAGTCTATAAACTAAGAAATTTACGTGAAACCCTAACCCTACTCACCGAGTCTCAAGAACAACTCGGCGAGTTCATGCCATGCACAAACTCTACTGGCCTCCTAAGGTCAGATCTGTTTCCCAAAATCAAAGATCTGACCTTCCCAAGCATGAATGTCACGTAAAGCTCTAAACTTGATGCTTGTATAACAACAACAAGGCATCAAAAGGTGATTTAGTCCCAAAAATAGCAACCTAAGTCCAATAACCCCAAACTAATCCATAAAGCTCTAAGGGTTAAGGTCTCTGGACCTATTTGATTCCAGATCCAAGGCACAAACTCGAAAGAGGGACCATTTGCTCCACATAATCACTCTCCAAAGGGGTTAGAAAACCCTAACTCTATAGATCAACACCAACACTGAAGGAGGTTCGAACTATTACCTCAAAATGAAGTCTGTGAATCCCTAGAACTGCTAGAATCGCACCTCCCCTCTTGGTCTTGCACATCCTTCTTGCTAAACCAAAGATACAAGGATCAAATGTGTCTTCTTCTTCCTTACAACAATTTGGCTCTCTTAGGGTTCTCTCAAGGGACTGGTAGCTGAAATTAGAGGCTATAAGAGCCCTTATATAGGCTCCAAACCCGGGGATTTAGGGTTTCATTAAACAGCGTGGACTCGCCGAGTCTAAAGCAAATCTGGATGAATAGTCGCGACCCTACTCAGTGAGTCTACGCATTAACTCGCCGAGTTCCTTCCCATAATTCAAAATAATTAAATAAAATAATTTATACCTTGAAACCCGACTGTTACACTAGTTCTTGCAATTAGAACCTCATAAGCACTCTACTCACCAAAAACCCGAAAATACACCTCTTACCCAACCGACAATCCATTCGATACTCCCCGAGTACTTATGCTCGACATCCTAGTGGTTTCACTCCTTCTACCTTGTGCGATCAGTGGCCTTCCCATGACAACTTCCCACACACAACTACAACCTTTTCTTCCTCTATGAAGGATATACCTTCCGCTGTGTTTACATTCCCAGCCACTCCCAGTGCTGGTTACTTCACTGGTATCCCCTGAATGCTTCTTCCAACTACATCTTAGCACCGAACACCCAACCTAGTGTGTGGATCAGATAATCCTTCGAGTAAAAGGTTCATCCCTGCAATGGTTAGACTCATATGAGAGCTATGCAACATGTTCAAATTAACTACTTTGAGATTATTTAATACCATTACAAACGAAAAGTCACTTCCAAATCATTCAGATGCTTCGCCTACACCATAAATCCTAAGACACCAATACTATTTGATACTCTGAAACTACCTTTAACACAGAATTTCCTGAAACGCTGAACTGCCTGAAACACTGAATTGCCTGAAACACTGAATTGCCTGAAACACTAAACTACCTGAAACACTGAACTATCTGAAACACTGAACTGCCTGAAACACTAAACTTCCTGAAATACTGACTATTTAAAACATTGAATTGCCTGAAACACTGAACTGCCTGAAATACTGAACTATCAGATACACTGAACTGCCTGAAACACTAAACTGCTAGAAACACTGAACTATCTGAATCACTAACTGCCTGAACGACACGTTGCTATGTGGCTACTTCCCCAAGGTCCATCGGGACCTCCCTGGTTCTAGTCTATTTGGAATACGGACTCCCCTTCCGGTTGTTGAGTCAAGAGTAATCTCACAGTCTCCCTACATGACTTCCAAGCATAATCTTTTTTATCAATAATTGCCACAAGTTCTCTTGCCACCGTGGCTCTAATGACCCAATGATCTACTGATCAAGTCCATACGTCGAGTCCTAACATCAACAAATTCCAAAGCTAAAAGTGACTGTTACACGACCAATGGTAGCCTTATATCTCAAACGACCTTAAACGGCGAATTGCTTCCTTGATCTCAAAATTGTAGGGGTGATCCCACAGTCTCATCATTAGCTCAAACAAGTCTAATTCATCTGGAGAAATCTGTAACCAATCTGTGGATTTACTACACCCTTACTGCTGCACCCGAACTGGTGGGTACTACTATTCTCCTCGTGATCTGCCATCACTCCCACACTACCTGCCAACCTAGTGAAATACATGCCAACCATCGCTGGTTACAACCCTCTAATGCTATCTGAAAACTTGGTGACTACTATGTCTACACCCGTAGACTTGCAACACTCTAACACTATCTAGCTACTAGTTAATGCTACGGCTACACCCACAGACTTACAACACTCTAACACTGTGTCGAACACAGACTGGCATAATACTAAACTGCACTTGAGTCTTAATTGGGGATCTATCCTGGTTCCCGAAACCGGCTTCTCAAAGCCAAGGAAAAGCATAATCCAATTGTTGGAACATTTTCTAAACTCCTAGCTCATCCAATCCCCAATCAAGACAACTACTCGACCGTCTCCTGTTCTGATGGAAAAATCTTTAGCCTAGTTTCCCAACTAGTCATCAGCTAATCGAGCATACACGAACTCAACTTCAGGAAGTTTTCCTCAACTCCCCACTCACGTGCTCCTCCATCTAGACAGCCACTTGAGCTGCTTTCCTCCTCAACAGTGATGCAAACCCAATCCAGTCTCAAACTTACTTCTGCTTCTGACCACTCGGGTGGTTCTTCCCCACTTTGATTCCACTAGCTCCTTACAACTTATAAATTGAAAAGGATTCTCAATCCTTTTCTCCATCTAATGGTCGATCTGCTAACAACTAATACTTACTATTGCTAGTGCTCCAAAGTCGAACCACTCTGAAAGAATAACAGAATACCCCCGAGCCCTTCTCACACTTGCTACAGTGACTGCATCCCGAGAACCTGCTCAAAAAGGAAACATCTTTGAATACTACTCTAACATCCATGGTATGCATATGGCATATAACTTAATCATAAGCAGGAAACATAATACTCTGAAATACACTTACTAACATTTATGCAATACCATAACAATAAGATCATAAATAGAAGCTATGTTGAATTACATACCAACGGTCTATTGCGGCTCAATCTTGACTTCCTACGGAACCGTGGGCGTTGGAACTTGAGCTCTTTCCACCTCCAAAATAACACAACGGGGCTTGAAATGACTTGGCTGGTGACAATGAAAACATATCTGGTCCTTCATGCAATCCCGATGTACATGCCATCTTTCTACACATTTGAAACACCTAAACTTGTGACAAGCAAACCCATGGGTTCCCCTACACTTGAAACAAACCTCAAGATTTCCATGACTTCCAACACTCAAGTCAACCGAGTCAAAACCTCCACCTTCCTTCAATTGTCCTGATGTTGGCATCCGCTTCCTTTTTCCTAACTGCACCTCCATACCAAACTCTTGCTCCCGATTTGCCTCAGCTACCCCATCAACTGCTCGAACAGTCGTCATCTGCCCCTGAAACCTAGTTGTTACCCTGCCAGTAACACGCTTAACAATGTTGGGTAACGCCTCGTATATGGCCCGCGAAACCTCCACAACAATCCAATCCTGAAGTGAACTCTTTTGGAGACAAGGTGCGTAACCCACGTTCGATCCCTCATGACAAGAGCTAATAACAGGATCGCCCCTTCCGAGGATCTCGAAGATGCATAAACATTGGGTCCTAGAGGAACCCCTAACATGGCTGCCATCTCAGCATCAAAGGCTCCCAACCTCTCATCTAAAATCTCCAATATACCCTCCTTGACCGTACCAAAGGTCACAAGAGTCTGATCTAGGATATTGTGTGTAATCTCTGCTGATACTAACTCTCTCATCTGCTCTCCGCGCTTATGGCTCCTAAACCCGAGCCTGACTCACAACTAGCACCTAAACTACCCACTAGCCTACCCCGTAGAGTCACCATACTACTGTTGGGTTTTGAGCATTCTAACACTTCCTAAGTGTACATGCAACCCTAATAAACCTTGGATCTATGTTTGTCTAAGATACATGCATATAATTAATTTTTCCAAGGTTTATATCTTAGCTAGCATGGCATGGGGAACATGAATCAAATAAAGCTAGGAGAAATACTTACCTTGAAGTTGTAGTTGATTGCTTGGAGTTTTTGAACCTAGCACCAATAGTGTGGATGCCTCAAGTGGAAATCACAAATCACCACAAACTTGGAACTTTGAGAGAATAGTCACTACTATCTTGAAATTTTCTCTCACCTCAACAAGTGTCAATAAGTCACATTTCAAGAACCAAAGCCTCCTTTATATAGTGTGAAAGATTAGGGTTACATCCCTAAAACCCATGTCTCTTCATTTCCATGAGATCCATGGGTTAAAGCTCCATGGAGTATCCATGGACTTTTCCATGCAAGCCTAGCCCATTCCAAATAAGCTTTAGCCCACACTATATAAATATAGAAGCCCATATTTAATTAGTAATATCTTTGATCTCTAAATTAATCCTAGATTAATTATAGATCACTACTAATTAAATAATATGATCTTATATTAATATATTAGAACTTATAATATATTAATAAATCATAACTTGTACTATTCTCAAATATTATCCATAAATTGTTCGGGTGAAGTGCAACCCAAATGGACCATGTCGGGTTGGGTCAAGTACATACCAAATATAGTTATGAACTTAGACACTATATCCAACAGTCTCCCACTTGGATAAGTCTAATAACTATAGTTGCAAGTATGACTTCAGGAGCCGATCAGCAATCGTAGCTCATTAAACTCTGTTGAACTAGAACGCACCATTTAAGATAAGTGATCATATAATCCTCTGTTCTAGATATCAGTCGGACAAATACATGGAACATGGACTTGCTTATTGTCCAGCATTTGTTTCCCGATTTCCGATTTGTTTGACCTAGAACTTAACTGAACACATCAATTTAGTTCTGATCGGGCCCGGTACATAGGTCAAAACATAATTATCGAGGGGCCCAGATATCAACTTCTAATCCAAGAAGGAACAGATAAACTTCGACTCATATGTTTGTTCTACCACTCATTGAATTGCACACAAAGGCACGTTTTATAACATCGAGTTACCAATGCGTTTTCGTACAATCAATGCATAACCAACTTGTAAGTAACAAATCATATCTCTAGGTTTGAAGACTTATATGATATTACCGTCTCACGATCACTCGAGATAGAATTCCATGAAGTGATTCTAGTGAGCGTGGGTTGAGTCCAATGCTCAGAACTTATGAGCACTCATGATTGTTGTAGCCATGTCCAACACCTTAGACCTCTACAACCAATCATGACAGTCTTGATTCATACCTACTACCGACATATGACCAACTGTGGACGCTTGAATAATATGATATACCAAACATAATTATTCTGGAAGTCAAAACATGCAAAAAGAAATAAAGTAAACGATCGACAAGAGATAGCAACACTTTACTCATAAATAAAACACCTTTTATTCATCATCAAATGTCAATTACACTTTACAAATTTCATAATTTATCTAACTACTAAAACTTATATCATCCTTCAGCCCTATGCTCCGAGCATGCTAAAGATGTTTAACCCTACTCAGTCCCTTCGTGAGGGGATCTGCTGGGTTCTCATCCGATGATACCCTCTTCACTACAAGGATTCCTTCTTCTATTCGATGTCTGATGAAGTGATATTTTCTGTCAATGTGTCTGGATCTCCCATGATCTCTTGGTTCCTTGGCTAAGGCAACCGCACTATTGCTGTCACAGCAAATCTCCATCAACTCTTTTATAGCTGGTATAACTCCAAGGTCTCCAATGTAGTTCTTTAGCCATATAGCCTCCTTTGCTGCCTCGCTTGCTACTATATACTCTGATTCACAAGTGGAATCAGCCACTGCCTCCTGCTTGGAACTCTTCCAAGTGATTGCTCCTCCGTTTAAGGTAAAGACCCAGCCCGACTGAGAGCGGAAATTATCCCTATCAGTCTGGAAGCTAGCATCACTATACCCTACAATTCTCAAATCATCACTCCCACCGAAGGTAAGGACCTAGTCCTTAGTCCTTCGTAGGTACTTGAGGATATTCTTTACCGCAGTCCAGTGTTCCTTGTCAGGATTCCCCTGATACCTGCTAACCATGCTCAAAGCAAAGGCTACATCAGGTCGAGTACACTTCATAGCATACATGATCGATCCTACAGCAGAAGCATAAGGTAGTCGACTCATTTCTGCTATCTCAGCCTCAGTACTAGGGCTTTGTGTCTTACTCAATCTGGCATTACTCTGAATGGGTAACTCACCTTTCTTAGAGTTATGCATGTTGAATCTTTTCAACACTTTGTCCACATAGGTGCTTCAACTAAGTCCAATTAGTCTTTTACTCCGGTCTCTCAAGATCCTTATCCCTACGACATAGGCAGCTTCACCAAGGTCCTTCATAGCGAAACACTTCCAAAGCCAGGACTTTACTTCCTGCAAAGTTGGGATGCCATTTCCTATGAGTAGTATGTCATCCACATACAATACCAAGAAGCTGACTATACTCCCACTAGCCTTGACATAAACACAAGATTCATCTTCACTCCTAGAAAAGCCAAATTCCCTGACCTTTTCATCAAAGCAAAGATTCCATCTGCGAGGTGCTTGCTTCAATCCATAAATGGATTTCTCAAGCTTACACACTCTATTAGGGTAATCGTTGCTGGCAAAACCTTCTGGCTGACTCATGTAAACATCTGTGACAACCCGATATTTCAACTCTTTGTAATGACCTAATAGGTCAAGTATTGTAACCACTTATGAGTAATAAAATGTATAAATAAGTTCTACTTAATTTCTCTCTATGATTTAATGTCTTGGAACCATGATCGTGCGTAAAAAGATCGCCCAAATCCGACTTCAGATAGCAAAGTTATGAATTTTTAAAGAAATTCCTTAAAAACGATGGATTGGTATTAAATAATAAAAACAATAATAAAAATAATTTCGGAATTTGCCGACGGAATCTAAACGAAAGTTGTAGATCGTAGTCTCACCTTCGCAGGGATATAAAGAACGTCGAAAACGGAGTTCGTATGAAAGAGATATGAATTTTTGAAGTTTGATAAATAATTTAAATATAAATTTTATTAAAAGTTTGGTATTATCCGAGGGAGGAGTCAGCCTTGGGCCGAGGTACGCGCCGCGTACGCTCGAACGCCCCGCGTACCCGAATGGAGGGTCTCGGATCGACCACGTCGCCCTATGCGAAGCTACCGACCCGTCCCATCCGACCCGCGAACCCAGGAACCCGTCCCGTCCGAAGTGCGTAAGCGATGACGTACGGGTACGCGCTGCGTACGCCCCGCGTTCGGAGGCGGTTCAGCAACTCAATAAATAGCATGCGAGCTTTTCCGAAAATGTTGTTCATTTCCTCTCTTTCTCTCCCGATCTTGCCTCGATTTCCGTGCCCGTTCAAACTCGAAGCTCTGGTCTTTTTGCTCAAGTCCCGAGGGTCGATTTTACTCCCGAGATTCCCGAGAATCCCGAGAAAAATCCGTTTCGCGAGACGAAACTCTGCCCGGTTTTCGAGCTCGCTATCTTCGAATTTCCAAGTGAGTTTCATACCCCTTAATCAACCGTTTTAATTATTCTAAATACTTTTAAATGCTTTATGGGGGGGAATACAAGTTAAACACTTATAGTTATTGTTTCAGTCACATGTGACGGTATTAATCACATGTGATTAATAACTAAGAAACCAATGATTTTATCACTGTGCAAACGGTTTTACTCCAAAATGTTTTACAAACTCTTTTATTTATCAAATGCTTTATTGTAAACTTGGTTTTACTACTTATAAATTTGCATGCCTATATATGTATAGCTGTATAAATAATGTTTAAAGGGCTTAGGAAAGCCACCTGTCCTATTTCCTTTTCCTCGATTTGGATGTGGTCTGGTGGAATTTAGGGTGACTATCCGAGGGTCGTTTCAATATTAGTTATATGTCATATATACGTGTTTAGACATAAAAGTACTTCCAATTTTCATGCTTATCAAAACATCATTTGTATGTTACCATCGGGGTAACACGGGATCATACTACTACGATTTCTAGATCAACGAGTCAGTTCATTCATGAGTCATTATTCATTACTAAGAGAACATATACAACGATACTAGAACGAGTAATATTTTATTACAAACACACGAATACTTTAACAATTGTGATCCACTGTATGGGTTCATGTCTTAATTGTCATGACCTGGGTTGTAGCCAGAGTCTCTTGGAGGGAGAGCGTTGAGTTTGCGTATAGATCTATACTGGATTGACTATCCTACACCTTTCTGTTAGCTACAGTGGGACCGGCAGGTCTACGGGTGCCAAACGTCATAACCTATTTTTCGACTAAACGTTGTCGATGTTACCAGTCAATAGTATGGTGCAACTTATCACACGATACCTTAATATAAACCCGGTTTAAGGTAGTTAGTACCACAGTAGTTCATATAAAACGAAACTACCGTACTACAATAAATTACCCATTACATTTTGGTGATAGTCTCACCTAAACTTAAATGTACAAACTATATTTTGTTAAATGATAGTTACACTTGGGAAATTTCACACTTTTACATCAAACGAGCATACAAACTGTTAAGCCTTGATAAAGGGCTACCTTTATACTTTGAACAGAAAATATAGGTTTTTCTGAGAGATTCAAACGTTTACAAACACCTACATACATTTACAACTCATACTTGCAGCAGGTTCAAAACGTTTTTGATAAATGAACCTCGACACTAAAATACTTATGAACTCACCAGCTTAATGCTGACAAACTCTTTCAAAATAACTTGTATTCTCAGGTCATCAGTAGACAGGTACCGATGCTAGCTTTTGAGAAGATGGAGCGCATTCAAGTCTCATCATACTATTTTGATTTATTATATTTTGGTGTCTAAAACTGTACGGAACACACTTGTATTAAAATGTTTATATTTAATGCAATGGATGATGTTGTTTGCTTATTTACAATTACTGTGTTGTGATACTACACATGACGTCCTCCGCCCCAGAACGTTTCCGCCATTATTGGTTTTGGGGTGTGACAACATCTTCAGCCAACTTTCCATTCAGGAAAGCAGTTTTGACATCCATTTGCCATATTTCATAGTCATGAAATGCAGCTATGGCTAATAGAACACGAATAGACTTAATCTTGGCTACTGGAGAAAAGGTCTCATCATAGTTCACTCCAGGAATTTGAGAGAAACCCTTTGCAACCAGTCTAGCCTTATAAGTGTGTACTTTACCATCCATGTCGGTCTTCTTCTTGAAGACCCATTTGCACCCTACAGTCTTACGACCTGGTACATTCTCAACCAAGTTCCAAACTTGATTGTCATACATGGATTGTATCTCGCTATCCATAGCCTCTTTCCATTTCGCAGACTCGGGGCCTGCCATGGCTTCCACGTAACTGTTAGGTTCATCCATACCTACTAGTGTCTCATCACTAATATGTGTCTCACCTTCCGCAGTAATATGAAAACCATAGTAGTGCTCAGGTGCATTCCTAACTCTCGTGGAACGTTTCAGAGGTACAAAATCGTCAATTGGCTCAATAGGAGTTTCCTCCTCAAGTTGAGGGCTAGGGTTTGAAGTTCCTTCACCACATGACTCTTGAAGTTCTTCAAGGTCAATTTGCCTCCCACTGTCTCCTTGGCTTATAAATTCTCTCTCTCTCGAAAGACTCCTCTTCTTGCTACAAAGACCACATTATCACTGGGTCTGTAAAAAAGGTAACCAAAGGATCATTATGGGTAGCCGATGAAAATACACCTCTCGCTTTGGGGTTCTAGCTTATCATGAGACTCGCGCCTCACAAAAGCTTCGCAACCCCAAATCTTGATGTGGTCTAGTTTGGGTACTTTACCAGTCCACATCTCGTGAGGTGTTTTGGCAACTTTCTTTGTAGGGACTAGATTAAGGATATGGGCGGCAATCTCTAAGGCATACCCCCAGAATGAGATTGGTAGCGAAGCTCGACTCATCATGGAATGAACCATGTCTAACAAGGTTCGATTACGCCTCTCAGCCACACCATTCAACTGCGGTGTCCTGAGAGGTGTCAATTGTGAGAGAATCCCACATTCCCTTAGATAGTCGAGAAACTCTGAACTAAGATACTCACCACCACCATCGGATTGAAGCATCTTAATGTTCCTGCCCAATTGATTCTCGACTTCCTGTTTAAATTCCTTAAACCTTTCGAAAGTCTCTGACTTATGCTTGATTAAGTAGACATATCCATATCTACTGTAATCATCAGTAAAAGTTAAATAATAACGATTAGCATCCCTTGTGGCATGTTTGAATGGTCCACACACATCCGTGTGTACAAGGTCCAACAAACCTTCACCTCTCTCACAAGAACCTGTGAAGGGTGACTTTGTTATTTTTCCAAGTAAGCATGATTCACAACTATCATCTGACTTTAGGTCAAACGACTCCAAGACTCCATCTCTTTGGAGTTGGCCTATGCGCTTCTTGCTTATATGTCCAAGTCGACAATGCCATAATGATGCTTTATCCAAGTTATTATTATTAATAGAATCAATACACATCACATTATTTCCTAAGTTATCAACCACATATACTGTTTCATACACGCCATCACAAGGTAATGCTTTAAAATAAAGAACATTATTAAAGAAAGCATCAATAGAACCAACTTCATTATTAAATGAAAAGGTAAAACCTTGTTTATACAATGCATGAAAGGAAATAATATTTCTTGCCATTTCTGGCGAATAACAACATTTATTCAAATCTAAACTAAACCCACTACTTAGCGATAAAGTATAAACTCCAATCTTGGTGACAGGTGTAACTTTCCTATTCCCCATGATTACGTTTATTCTTCCTTGCCCCACATTCTCACTTCTTCTTAGTCCCTGCAAGTCACAACAAATGTTAATACCACAACCGGTATCAAGGACCCAAAATTTAGAATGGGGTGAGTCATTAGAAATGATAGTATAAATACCTGCATGGTTAGGTTTAACTTTCCCATCCTTTACATCTTGCTGGTACTTTGGGCAGTTTCGCTTCCAATGTGCCTTTTCATGGCAATAGATGCATTCAGCCTCTTTTGGGTCAGAAGAAGGAGTGATGAAACCTTTCTTGGTTCCACTTGAAGAAGAGCCATCAAGGGTCCTAACCTTGGTACCCTTCGAAGAACTCTTTCTCTTCGTCCCCCGTCCTTTCCCAATTGCCAAGATAGGGGAGGAGTTTGTAGAAGTAGGAGTAGTAACAACCGCCTTACCCTTAAGACCACTTTCCGCGATCTTTAAGAGTCCTTGAAGTTTGCTGAGTGTGACCTCTTCCTTGTTCATGTGGTATCTCATGCGGAGTTGATCATAACATGAAGGTAAGGAGTGCAAAATGATATCTATTGCAAGCTCCTCAGGGAAGTTCACATTTAGCTTCAGCAAACGGTCCACAAATCTTTGCATTTTCTGCATGTGGCCCGTGATGGGTTCACCATCCTTCATGCGAGTTGTTATCATGGAGGAGATGATTTCATACCTTTCTTGACAAGCACTTTGATGGTATCTTTCCATCAAGTCTTGGTGCATCTCATAGGGGTAGAAATCTTCATAGGATTTTTGGAGATCCGCGGTCATAAAGGCTATCATGATGCATGCCACTTTGGTGGCATCACTTTCATGTGCCCTAAACTCAGCGATCTCTTGAGGAGTTGCAACTGTCTCATCAATCTCCTTAAGCTCCTTATCGAGGACATATTCCTTGTCCTCATAGCGAGTAATCATTCTGATGTTTCTGATCCATTCATTAAAGTTGGATCCATCAAAAGTGACTTTCCCACATAAGTTCATAAGAGTAAAGGAGCCATTGGGATTAGAGCCAGAAGCAGTAGTGTTTGGAGACATTTGAAAATGAAGAAGGTTTTAGTTTAGATATAGAGATAGTCCTTAATAAAACACCCAAATGTAGTATTAAGGCTAGGATCCAATCACAATATATTATAACTTAGAAGAGGTATGCCGTAGTCTAAGTAATAACATATTTGAAAGGTAGGTGAATGGCGATTCACCAATTTCCACCAAAAAACGAAATAGTAAATATTAAGTTTTTGATTTGGTACTTAGAAATTCCTAGATTCTTTTGAGATTTAATGAACTTTTCAAAGGCATGTTTCAATCTCGAGTGTGCCCTCCAGGTTTTGTGACTGGGATGCCGAGGATCACAAAACGAGGTGTGAAGTAACCATGCAAACTACTTGGTACCCTTAATAAATTACCCCTCAATCGATGTGTCGGTTAACCACATACGCTCCATCGATACTATGATAAATATTAAGTCACCCTTTACCTACCTTGTTAAGTCCAAGTTAGTGTGCCGGTTAACCACACATGCTCCACTAACGACTTAGACAAAGTGTAAAGTGTAATTTCATGGATTCGCACCTTATTCACATTTTTCCTAAAGTAACTAAGATTGGGAATTTAATAAAACATTTAGTTACTTTATAATATTCATCATATTTTTAATGAGAATTTATAAGTCCTTGTCTTACCCGTTCGGCTAACGACCCTCCACCGGTCAAGCAAGCGGTGGGTGAGAGTGGACACCCATTAAGTTGCCATTTTATAGGCAACAACCTTATATCCACCTTATAGACCGGCTTCGTGAATGAGGCGTACTAGCGGTAAGACGACTTTGTTCTTATACATATATATATATATATATATATATATATATATATATATATATATATATATATATAATTATTAAATCATAATATAAGTATAAGGGTTGAATTTTAACTTTTAAAATTCTAAGGGTTGGAACTAAAGTTTTTAATATGACTTTATTTGATCCAAAACTTGAGGGCAAGTTTTGTAAACTTTCAAAACTTTTCATTTCTTGTAACTTATGAGTTTAATAGAGTAATAAAATGAAGACTTCATTTTCCTAACTCTTGTGTTTTTTTAATGGTTTTTAATCTAAGTGACTTTTGGTTTTCCATAACTTGAGGACAAGTTATGGATTCCATTAAAACACATTATGATCAAAATTAATCTACCACATAGGTTACAAATAATTCTTATGATCATCTAAACATCATAAGAACAAGAACATGAATATGAACACTTTCATGAATCAAAATCACACTTAAACTTTGTAATTTTGATAACTAGTTGTTGTAAATGAATTAGCAATGACATTACACCATCTAAAACAAGTTTTCAAGTACCAAAACAGTTTAGGGTAATGTTTCTAATCCATTTCCAGCAACTAAAGTCGAAAATCTGCACTCTATCGACCCTACTCGCCGAGTGCAAGAACCTACTCGACGAGTAGGTTGAAGATACAAATGAACTCGACGAGTCCCCCATGGACTCGCCGAGTCCAGCACTCAGACAGCAAGTTTTACGACTTTTTCAAAAAATTGCAACAAGTATCAAACAAACAAGCCTTGGCTCTGATACCACTGTTGGGTTTTGAGCATTCTAGCACTTCCTAAGTGTACATGCAACCCTAATAAACATTGGATCTATGTTTGTCTAAGATACATGCAAATAATTAATTGTTCCAAGGTTTATATCCTAGCTAGCATGGCATGGGGAACATGAATCAAATAAAGCTAGGAGAAATACTTACCTTGAAGTTGTAGTTGATTGCTTGGAGTTTTTGCGCCTAGCACCAATAGTGTGGATGCCTCAAGTGGAAATCACAAATCACCACAAAACTTGGAACTTCGAGAGAATAGTCACTACTATCTTGAAATTTGCTCTCACCTCAACAAGTGTCAACAAGTCACATTTCAAGAACCAAAGCCTCCTTTATATAGTGTGAAGGATTAGGGTTACATCCCTAAAACCCATGTCTCTTCATTTCCATGAGATCCATGGGTTAAAGCTTCATGGAGTATCCATGGACTTTTCCATGCAAGCTTAGCCCATTCCAAATAAGCTTTAGCCCACACTATATAAATATAGAAGCCCATATTTAATTAGTAATATCTTTGATCTCTAAATTAATCCTAGATTAATTATAGATCACTACTAATTAAATAATATGATCTTATATTAATATATTAGAACTTATAATATATTAATAAATCATAACTTGTACTATTCTCAAATATTATCCATAAATTGTTCGGGTGAAGTGCAACCCAAATGGACCATGCCGGGTTGGGTTAAGTACATACCAAATATAGTTATGAACTTAGACACTATATCCAACAACTGCATGCATCATAACATCGCTATCATCAAAATACTCATCACTACTGAGGGATCGCACACTCACCACAAGCTCCCCGATTGTATCTTAGCCCTTCTCAAATCGAGTATGGATCCTCTGCTTTTAGTAGTATGGGCCTATATTACCTTCCACATCTATCCGTACTTTCCACAAGAATTGCCTCGACTCCACCAAGTCTCTTTCACTACTATTATTGCTCCCAACACTACTCTCATCCGAGGCTTGCCCTAGGGTAACCTCCAACCCACTCTTCGTTATTAGCTGCACAAGAAGTCCGAGCTACCTCCCCTAACTAGTTCGTGAATACTATTACATATCACCAAGACTAGATAATTCTTCGATTGAGAGATCCTACCCTACAACGGTTGGACTCAGACAAGAGCTGCACAATAGAGCTAAACCTAAGCTTCTGAAATTATTTAATCCCCACAATATGTAACGTAACGTATTCATTTACTAGTTAGTGAAAGATAACTAAGATTCCTAAAAGCATAAAGCAAGCAAGATTCAAGCATCGAGTACACATAATCAAGCATATACTATTCTGGCTATCATAGTGACAATTCTATACTAGCATGCCATTCTCATAGAGCTGAAACACATATAACAAACACATAAGGCATCCTTCCTAGATCCTTAGTCCTAATCTTCTTTGCTGTTCTAATAAAGTTGATACTCATAACATAGCATAAACTTGTATGGGTAATTTGGTAGTACTTACTTGAGGTCGGCTGATTGCATGCACTACACTCTATTCTCTTTTCAAAACTTTTTTCTTTAAAAAAAATCTCTTTGCTTTTTCTAAAACTCTTTTGTTTTAAAAGCTTTATACCACTTCCTTAGTTTGAGTTTAGAGACACCCGATAGTGTGCCGAATCCTTCAAACGACGGCTCTGATACCAACTTGAAACATCCCAAAAATACAAGCCAAAATTTTCATTTTCAAAATCACTTATCAAACATAAATCTCATTACCATAAAACAAAACCGTAAAACAATTATCTCAAAACTCATAATATCTGATAACTAATAACAGTCTCGTAATAAAATCAGAGTAAACTCCCAGGTTGATCAACGGTGGTGTATGCAATGCCATCAGCTCGAGCCCTTCCCTTTACTAGCTGAAGTACCTGAAACTAAAACTGAAACCATAAGCACAAAGCTTAGTGAGCTCCCCCAAACTACCATATACCATACAATAGTATATAAAGCAAATATTAGTCCTTTCCCACTGCATCGTACCAAAGTCCGGACTAACTAGGGCCTCGCCCACTGCATCGGACCAGCATCCGGAATAAATAAGGCCTTGCCTGCTTCATCGGACCGAAGTCCGGACTAACTAGGGCCTCACCCACTGCATCAGACCGAAGTCCAGAATAACTAGGGCCCTCCCCGCTGCATCAGACTGAAGTCCAGACTAACTAGGGCCTCACCCCCTAGATCGGACCGAAGTCCGGAATAACTATGGCCTTGCCTGCTGCATCGGACCGAAGTCCGGAATAAACTGAACATAGCATAAACATGACCATAACATATAACATAATCACATATACATGCATGAATCACAAAGACATCAAGCATACAAACTACTTCTCGGGACTACCCCGACATCGGACCCAAGTCCAAAACTATTATCATCTAAACGGGCCGACATTGTGGTCGTAGATCGGCTCCTACTGGAAGGAAACTCACCTCGTAAAGCTGACTGTAAAATATTGCGGCAAGGAATATCCGATAACTGCCTCGGCGTTCCTCCGACTATCAAAACACGATAATACATAGTCAATATCTGAAACTCCTTCGAAGGGTAAAATGACCATTTTACCCTTAACCAAAGTCAACGCTCTTCTCAAGGTCCAGTCAAGGTCAATTCCAGTTAACTCATGTCGTGGTCCTCTCAGTCAACTCATCGAGTTCTCGTACTGAATCCTCAAGTTCTACCTGAAATGATCATCAGGACATTTCGACTCTACTCATCGAGTCCCTCTTTGGACTCGTAGAGTCCTTTCGCTTCCAGGTCCGATTCGTGTTTAACTCATTGAGTCTTCTCCTTCCTCTCACCAATTCAACTCTTAACTCACTAACAGGGGAAATTTGGGTTCGCGACCCGACTCGTCGAGTCCTTTGCATGCCATCACCAAACAGTTGATCTTAAATGATTTCAAAGCATCCAAAACATAGATCTGGACTTCTAGAGCTTGAATAACACATAAAGTTGCCAACTTCATGTGTATGTATTGAGATATGAAGCTAAAACATCAAACTAGGCTAGCAATGGATGTCTAAATCATGGAATGAAGCCATAGCTGGGTAAAGCTACCCACTTAGAGCTCCTAAAGCTCAGAAATGCCAGGATTTGAAGTCCTTTTCGTCCTTAAAGGTTCAATGTTTAGATTGGCCTTGGAAATGGCCCAAATGACAAAAATCTAAGCTAAGAAGGGAATCTATCTAATGAATGCTCAAGGTAAAGACTTGTTACCTTCTACCAACTGCCAAATCGATATAGAGGCAGGATCTACACTTCCTTCCTTGCTCCTTTCTCTCAAACCTTCAAGATGCACTCTAATGGACCTTAATTTTCACAAAAGTCAAGAAATAAAGTTGGGTGGCTAGGGTTTCGGTCCTGGACTATGGAGGTTGTAACTGAGACTCTAAAGAGGAAAATAGAATGCTTAAATAGGGTACCAAGTCCCAAAATTAGGGTTTCCTAACCCAGACTTGACTCACCGAGTCAGTTCCCTAACTCGCCGAGTCGGCCACTTAATCTGCGACATGGAACTCACTCTGACTCGTCGATTTCTTCCTTAGACTCAACGAGTTGGCTCACTGATTTTGGGTTCTCCTTTCCTTTTCTTGGTCTTCAGGATTTGGGGTGTTACAATGTAGGCATCGGGGATGCTCACACCCTACGTTGCGCATACTGGGATTAGCCCCGGTGTACATCCCAGTTTCACTCTTCTCACGTTTTTGGTCTTAATCCGTTAAGACATAGGCTCATATTACAGATCCGGACTTCCTAATGTCTCTTAATCGATAAAGTTGATCACTTTAAGCCATTGCATGGCAGATTAGGTCAAAAACACTCAAAACACTCATCCCCTTTCCTTATGAAGTTCATAGCTCATGCATGGACCATCCTTAACGTCCAATACTACATTTTTATGACTCTACTTCATAGAATACACTGAATATGGGTCAATCAAGGCCTTTGGAGTTCATCATTGCATAAAGTCTCCACCTTTTGGGACTAAAACCCTGAAACACTCCAAATGAATGGATCTAATCAAAGAATGAGAATTCTTGACGCTTTATACCATTTTGTGAAGCTTTCCTCATAGATGAACTCAGATCCAAACTCCTGGATCTCTCTCTCTTCTTCTCCAACCTTCTTCTCTTCTTCAAGATCACACAATCACACTAACAAGCTCCCAAATGCACTCTCCAGCTATAAGAACGAATATTTAGGGTTAAGTGGATATTATGTTTGGGAATGGTGGCTAGGAATGAGGCCATCATGTCCTTTAAATAGGGGGCTTGTTCACAATTAGGATTTCATTCTGGGCCACGTACACCCAGCGTACACACTGGTACGCCGGGCGTACTAGGTGGCATCCGCGTCTCATGCACACATTCGAGTACGTTGAGCGTACACTCTAGTACGCCCCATATACTCGCTTATCACACTTTCTCTAATAAGGACCAAAATGTTCAAGTACTCAAAAGGTCAATGATTTATAAGATATACCTGAATTTGGGATGTTACAGATCGATTGAGAATTCAAAGTTTCCCGAGAAACCGAGAACTAAAAGTGAAGCGCTGGATCAAAAGTAATTCGTTAAGCACATGATCGTCATCTTACCAATCTCATTTAATGTTTAATTTTTGTTGTGTTATTTAATATATTAATATAAATGTCTAAAAATTACCAAAATAACTCAAAATTTCGGATTTATTTTAAAAAATAAAAAAAAATTGATTTTTTTTCAAAAATGGAGATATTTTTTTTATTTTTTTCAAAAAAAATGAAAAAAATATATTTTTTTAAAAAACTGTATCTTTTTTTTTTTCAAAACAAAACTGCATTTAAAAAAAAAAAAAAAAAAAAAAAAAAAAAAAAAAAAAAACTGCATTTTCTCTAGAATAAATTGTAATTATTTTTTTCAAAAAAATTGCATTTTTTTTCAAAAAAATTGCATATTTATTTTTCGAAAAAACTGAATTTTTTTTTCAAAAACACTACTTTTTTTTTTTCAAAAAAATTGCATTTTCTTTTTCAGAAAAATTGCACTTTAAAAAAAAAAAAAAAAAAAAAAAAAAAACAACGATTTTTATTAAAAAGTGTATTTTTTTTCAAAACTGCATTTTTTAACAAAAAACTCAACGTTTTAGGTTCATATATGCATATTTTTTTCAAATCCATATATTCATATTTCTTATACTTTAATATTCGTAAGTAAATTATAAAAATCTCATTTTTATTAATCAATCTATAAACATAATACAAGTATTTTATTCGATATATAATAAAATATATAAAAAAAATTACTAAGATTCACACTGTTATCATTTTTTCATATCAAGATTTCTATTTTTTCTTCAATTTATCATTTTTCATCTCTTCAATATTTTCCAAAAATTCTTCAAAATCTACAAGAAAAAAAATTGATTAATGCAAGAACACGCACTTGTATATATCATGTAAGATTGACATGTGATTATATAATGTGATATTCACATGTGCTTGTATCTTTTAAGATTTAAATGTGAAATTCACAGGAAAATTTTAAAAAATAATTAACGAAGAACACTTACAAAAAATGCATGTGTGTATATAGACGTAATTCATATGTAATTCACTTGTGATTTACATGTGAATCACATGTAATTGATATGTGATTCACTTGTGATTTACATGTGAATCACATATAATTCATATGTTATTAACTTGTGAATCAGGTAATTGATAGGTAATTCACATGTAATTTACATGTGAATAACAAATTAATCATATGTGAATTACATGTGAATGTAATTCATATGTGATTCATTTGTGATTTATATGTGAATCATATGTAAATTAAATGTGATTTACATGTGAAGCACATTTAATTCATATGTAAAGTTGCAACCAAAATACTTCAATAAAATTATATTTTCATTTATATATTATACTAATGGATTAGTTTACTGGTCACTGAATCAAAAATCAATTATGGAACAGAAAATATCCCAAAAACTAATTAAAATATATCGCTTTCCTCAATGTAAAATGACCAAAATCTAAACGAAAATGATTGTCATACTTTGATGAGGCATTTAATCTTATAGGAATTCTAATTTTTTGAGCATCAAGGTCAATACCAAGAGCAAATCTGCAAATGCAAGAAGAAATACAGGAAATTAGCAAACATTGCATCAGGACTAACAAAATATCCTGTTTTCTCTTTAAGGAATGACACAACCTTGATTTTGTTGCTCCTTTTTGCAGCTTTCCACTCACTTTGTACATCCTCATTATCTGCAAACTACATAAAAAAAGGTCAATAGTTCTGGATCATAGACTTTCTCTTTATCCAAACAGATATCATTTATTCATAACCACACTTAAAAGTTAAAACATCACATCAAAAAATATCATATTATCCTAAAAAATAAAACTAACATATATATATATATATATATATATATATATATATATATATATATATATATATATATATATGTTGGGTACTTGATGTTGCGTCTTGGGCTCGCTTCCTAGCCCATCTTGTATACGGCATGGGCCTGTCCATCCGTATCTTATTTTACTAGGGTTTGTGTATTAATAGATGCTGGCATGCATCTTTTTTAGTACTGATAGATCGTTGGTTTTTACGTGTAATTAAGAAGATCTCTTTTTTAACCCTAGAATCCTCTACAGCGGAAGTTCTTTATCGAGCTCTGCTGAGGATTGAACGTTCTAATCATTCAACACGTTCAAATCCATTCTTGAGTATTGTTTCATTGTTGTACTTTCATTATCTACCTGTTGCAAAGATCTAATCGATCAAAGAGTGGTTATATCTCATCAATTGGTATCAGAGCAGGAGGCTGTGTAATTCATACACATCTCTTCTATGAAAGAAGCTATTAGGGTTTATTCCGCATTAACTAATATTTATTGAGTCGTCACTCCATAATTGATGTATCTCATTACTTATTCGTTTTGCCCTAATATTATATATTATAAGTCTGATCTTTCAAACAGGTTATTCGATCAAGCATGGACGAGTCGCAATACAATCCCATTAATATTTCGAACAACATTGGATCAACAACGAAGATTCCCATCCTTTACACCCAGGATTATGAAGTCTGGGCACATCACTTTGAAGGTTTTCTTATAGGATCTGAGGACAATGGATACCTCATCTGGGAAGCAATCGTATCGGGACCCTTCGCTCATTCTGCATCTTCAAGGATTATTAAAACTCAAAAGGAGTATAATGATCTTTTGAAAGATGTTAAAGATATTGCCCAAGACGAAAAAGATAAATTTCAGTGCAATATTAAAGCATTGAGATTAATCAGATTCGCTCTTCAATCTGACACTTTCAGGCTGGTGAGTTCATGTACTACTGCCAAAGAAGTATGGGACAGGCTTCGAGAATTGTATTCTACGGACGAAGATCTTGAACACTCCATTCAAACCTTACTCTTGTCCGAGTTTGGTGAATTCAAGCAGGGAGCCGAAGAAACCGTGACTCAAACGTTCGATCGCTTCAATCATCTTCTTAGCAAGATGATTAAAAATGACATTAAAAGGAAGCTAATTGAGCAGAAGGTTACGTTTTTGAACGGTCTCAGATCTGAGTGGAGAGCTGTAGTGTCCACAGTTAAAGCGCATGAGCAATTCAAATCTTATTCTCTGGCGAAACTTGTAGGCATTCTGAAATCTGAAGAAAAGATCGTACTACAGGAGAAAAATGTAGTTTCAAGTCTACGTTCATTGGCCCTCCTATCCAAAAGTAAAGCGGTTATGGAAGATGAAGACCCCAACATGGAGGACTATGACCTTACTGCTGAAGACTATGCTATGATGGTATCAAACCCCAAGAGGTTCATCAAGAAAAGATTTCCCACCAATAAGAACCGAAATCGGCAGGGAAGTTATAGTTCTGAAAAGGTCAAAGACGAACCAAAGGCAGAAGAATCAAAGAAGGAACCGAAAGCTGAAGGAGATTCGGGAGTGAGCTGCTATTATTGTGGAGGAAAGAACCACTATGCAAAAGATTGTGTCCTCAAGAAAATGGCAGAAAAGGATGAAGAAAAAGATGAAGAAGCTTTGTTGCTGAAAAAGCTGGATGAGATCAGGAAGAAGAAATCTACTGCTAACCCTTCTATGAATGCTTTAATTGTGCAGGGTTCGGTAGCGAATGATGAGTTCGGAGGAGTGGAGGTCTGGTCATCCGACTCCAAAGATGATGAAGTAAGGAAGCCTTCTCATGGAAAGGCTTATGTGGCGAAAGATGAGGATAGCGGTGGAAAATGCTTGATGGTGTCTGATGTATCTCAGATGAGGGGATACAACACAAATGGTGGGAATGAAGACATGAAGGAGCAACAGGACATGTGCTTTACAGCAAAACCGCTCAGCATGCAATTCAACGAGCTTGATGAACTGATCAAGAAGGTACAATCCGTTTTTGTTTCATTCAAAGTCCCACAATGCTCATATGAAAAAGAATTAAAAAATGTTAATTCAAGAATCTCTCATCTAGACAATAGTTTAACTTAAACTCGAGTCACCAATTCTAACCTAACTGACCAAATAAGCAGGGTGTCTTCGAAGAGTGAGGAACGGAGGATGTGGATCGAACTGAAGGAGTCGGAGATAATCAAAACCAAGGATGAAAACATTTATTTGCAAAGAGACAATTTAAAACTTTTAAAACAGCGAAATGTTTTTTGTTTGATTGCTAAGCGTCTTTACAATAATATCACTCAACTTCATTTAAACTATGAAATAGGGCAGAAAATTCATCGTATGATTTTGCCCTTCCTTGAGTTTAAGGAGAATGAAATCGACGCTGAAGCATACAATTGTGAAAGTGTGGTCTCGTCTTCGGATGTTAATCCGACATATATGTATGGCCTAGACAAAATCGAATCTTTCATAAAGTCCAAAGACCACAAGGACATGCTGAAAAACCTTTTGGATGAAAATGACAAACTGAATCTAAGGACCGAAACCATACAAAAGTTTGATTCATTGAATGCCAATTTGAGCTCAGAAAATAAACTTAATGTTGAAAATGCATCTGAGCTTAATGAGGATGATGATATGAGTGAAATTTCAATAGAGGATGAAGTTGACTGTTCTAAGTTTGTCAAGAGCGAACCCGAAAACCACAAAAATCTTATCTCAGAAAACTCTGTGGAGTTTGCTCGGTTGTCCTAACAAAAGTCCCCGATTCTTGAAGAAAAGGTTGTTGCATACCAAAAGGTAAGGACAACACCAAATCAGGTGTATAAGGTCACAGGTGTAACCGAACATCAGACAGCCGAACTCACAGTCATTGTAAACGAAGATAATGCTGATGGTTGTGATGAGTTCTTCTGGTCCGCCCCTATCGACAATGCTGATGAAACAGTTGGTCTATCAGAGCGAACATCCTGGAAAACAAAAGGAAGATATATTCCGGAGCCACTGAACAAGCCTGATAACTTTGACGTACCAAGCACTAGTGGTACAAAATATGTCCCTAAAGAAAAAGCGGATTCAAGTGAATCTTCATCAGTTCAAAGTGGACCTGTTGACAGAAAACAAAAACAAAAGGCGAACATCCATCATCAGCCAAAGCAGATGAGAAACCGAAAACAACAAAGGAATTAGAGATACAAGAAGAATCTTTCTGAAAGAAAACAGTTTTGGCAGTTTCAAAATGCCTATTTCTCATATCGTGACAGAAATTTAAAGTCAGAGAAAAATACTAGACCACAAGAGAGAAATAACAACCGAAAGCAGAAATTCGGTTCAGACAACAGAGTCAACCGAAAGCAGAGGTTCGGTTCAGAAAACAACATCAAGCAAAAGCAGAAGTTTGGTTCAGAGAACAGTGTCAACCGAAAGCAGAGGTTCGGTTCAGAAAACAACCTCAACCGAAAGCAGAGGTTCGATTCAGAAAACAACATCAACCGAAAGCAAAGGTTCGGTTCAGAGAGCAAAAGAGACCAAAATTCTAGGTTCGGTCCCACTGATGATCAAAACCGAAAGGGTCACCTAGAATATCAAGTCAACAAATCATCTCAGTCTAAATTCTCTCATTCTAACTCTTCTAATTCTTTCAATTATTCTTCCTCTCAACCTCATTCTAAATTCTATTCGGTTCATTCTCAAAAACCTAAAGCTTCAACTGATCTGAATGGGAAATCAAAGGTTTCGTCAGTTCAATCAGAGTCCAAACCAAAAGCAACAAATCCCAATAAAATTAAAGTTTTCACCATCAAAAGGAAAGATGAAACAACGCCAATAAAAAGAACATATCTTGTTGACATTTCTCTTACTACTCCTGTTCCTGTAAAAGGCTCACGAGGACCCAAGAAACTTTGGGTTCCTAAATCTGCTTAATTTGTGCAGGTTATCAGTGACGAGCAGTTTGACGAAGAATGGTATATCGACAGTGGTTGCTCACGTCACATGACAGGAAGGAAGGAAGAGCTAAGGGAATTCAGGTCTCTTTCAAACGGTGGAAATGTCAAGTTCGGGAACAACTCCTTTGGAACCATAAAAGGCTATGGAATGATTACAAACGGTGATTTCACGATTAGGAAGGTTGCATACGTAGAAGGACTACAAAATAATCTCATCAGTGTATCTCAGCTTGTTGGAGGTACCGGTCTCAAGGTCTCATTCGATGATGAGGGTTCGGAAATAATTGAGAAGCAAATGAACAGAGTTATTCTCAAATCAGAGCGTAAAGGTGAAATGTTTCCCATAAACCTCAAACCCATCAAAGGGAATCCAGCAATCTGCTTGTTATCAAAAGCATAATCTGACGAAAGTTGGCTGTGGCACCGAAGGCTTTCTCATCTCAACTTTAAGGATATCAACAAACTTGTCACTGGAGGTCATGTTCGTGGTCTTCCATTGCTCAAGTTCGATAGAGAACATTTGTGTGCGGCATGTGAAATGGGGAAGCAGAGTCGTCAAAGTCATCCATCAATCATAAAAACTAAAGTTGTTGAACCACTAGAGTTACTTCATATTGATTTGTGTGGTCCATCATCTATCGAAAGCATCGGCGGTAGCAAGTACATTCTTGTTATTGTTGATGACTTTTCGCGTTTTACATGGGTGTTCTTTCTGAAGCTTAAATTTGAAGCGACTCACAAGCTAAAGATGTTCATCAAGCAGGTTGAAGTACAGCTGAAGAAAGTCGTTCGCAACATCAGGAGCGACAATGGGCTGGAGTTCAAAAATAAAGAATTCGAAGAATTCTTGGCAGAAAGAGGAACCAGTCACAACTTCTCAGCTCCCTACACACCTCAACAAAACGGAATTGTCGAGAGACGAAACCGATCTTTATGTGAAGTAGCTCGAACCATGCTAAGTTTTGCTTCTTTACCTTTATATTTTTGGGCTGATGCTATCTCTGCAGCTTGTTTTACACAGAACAGGTCATATCTTAATAAGCGATTCACGCTCACTCCTTATGAGATCATCAACAATAGGAAGCCGAATGTTAAATTCTTCCATGTGTTCAGTTCCCAGTGCTTCATCTTCAATTCTAAAGAATATCGCAACAAGTTTGATATTAAAGCCGATGAAGGGATTTTTTTGGGCTACTCTCTCACTTCTAAAGCGTTACGTGACTTTTGATGATAGCTATGTCAAAAAGCTAAAGGACAACGTAGACACAGTTGTTGAAATATTTCCTCAAACAGGTCAAGTCACAGTATCAATTGCAAATCTATTTGAGAAGTTTGTCGAGTTATTTGATGAACCAGAGAAGGCCATTCACTCGGAAGCCAGCACAGCAGACAACAAGGTAGATCATCTGAAGCAACTAGTAGAAGATGCTACAAGGCGAATGAATGAAGGAGTATTCAGTTCCAACAAATCTTCTCAGCACAATGCACCAGTTGAGGGGGAGCACTCTGATACAGTTGCACCCAAGGTACTGTAGCACCCAAACGCTCAACAGCACCCGAAGGTACTGTAGCACCCGAACGCTCCACAGTACCCGAAGGTACTGTAGCACCCGAACGCTCCACTGCACCTAAAGGTACTGCAGCACACGAACACTCCACAGCATCTGAAGGCACAGTAGCACGCAAACTCTTCACTACACCCGAAAGTCCCACTGCACCAGAAAGCTCATCATTCGAGGGGGAGAATGCCAATATGCTTTATGACAATGAAAGTCAATCCGAACCAGAAGAGATGGTAAACGTTGAATTGGATCCATCCTATGATCCAAATTACCCTCTTCTCGTCAAATGGACCAGAAATCATCCTGTCTCTCAAGTTGTGGGTAATGTTTCTGAAAAGGTTCTGACCCGATCACAACTTAAGGCAAAACAAACTTCCTTATTTTCAAAAGTGGAATTCTGTATGTTCAATTCCTTCGTTTCAAAAGTTGAACCAAAGACAGTTAACAATGCTCTTGATCACTCCGATTGGGTTCAAGCCATGCAAGACGAACTAAATGAATTCGAAAGGAACAAAGTTTGGCGCCTCATTCCAACTCCTCAAAATGCATCAGTTGTTGGTCTCAAATGGGTATTCAGGAACAAAATGGACAAGGAAGGGAATGTGATACGAAACAAAGCACGTCTGGTAGTGAAAGGATACTGTCAGGAGGAAGGAATTGACTATGAAGAGACTTTCGCTCCAGTTGCAAGGCTGGAATCTGTTCGAATATTTCTTGCCTATGCAGCACACAAAAACTTTGAGGTCTACCAAATGGAACTCAAATGTGCTTTTCTGAATGGAGAACTCGAAGAAACAGTCTACGTGGAGCAACCTCCTAGTTTTGTCAATGACAAGTTCCCAAATCACTGCTATATTCTGGACAAGGCGGTTTACGGTCTGAAACAAGCACCTAGGGCCTGGTATGAAACGCTAACAAAGTTTTTAAAGATGTCCAAATTCAGACAAGGTTCGGTTGACCCAACCTTCTTTCGTAAGAAGGAAGGTAACCACCTTATGATTGTATAAATTTACATCGATGATATCATCTTTGGCTCAACGAATCCCAGCTTAACAATTGAATTCAGAAAGCTGATGGAGACTAAATTTGAAATGAGCTCCATGGGTTCGATTAACTTTTTCCTTGGATTAAATATTAGACAGGGACCCGAAGGCATCTTTGTCAACCAGGAAGCATACACCAAAACTCTTCTTGCCAAATTTGGTATGATGGGAGACTCAAAGGTCAAAGTTCCAATGGCATTCGGCACCAAACTCACACCTTCACTGGAGAAACCGGCAGTTGACATTACGCTATACCGCCAGATGATTGGGTCCTTAATGTATCTTACTGCTAGCAGGCCTGATATCATGTTTTCCGTATGTTATTGGGCTAGGTTTCAGGCGAACCCACGAGAACCACATATGCTTGCAGTGAAAAATATACTCAGATATCTGAAGCGAACTACCTCTCTCGGTCTATGGTATCCATCCAACTCAGGCTTCTTCGTTCAAGCCTTCTCTGATGCAGACCTTGAAGGATGTGGTTTAGATAGGAAAAGCACCACAGGGGGTTGCCAATTCCTTGATGGGAAGTTGGTCAGCTGGCAGTCAAAGAAGCAAACCTGCGTTTCCCTTTCTACAGCCGAAGCAGAGTACATCGCAGCCGCCTCTTGCATATCTCAAGTCATATGGATCCAAAGCCAGCTCAGAGATTATGGACTCAATATGAAAAAGATCCCACTATATTGCGATTCAGAAAGTGCAATTAGGATCTGTCATAATCCAGTGCAACACTCTAAGACCAAGCATATAGCACTGAGGTATCACTTCATTAAGGATCATGTGGAGGATGGAAATGTCGAAATTCACTTTGTTCGAACCACTGATCAACTGGCCGATATCTTCACCAAAGCCTTACCTGAAGCAAGTTTTAATAAAATCCTTCATGGTCTAGGAATGATGTAATCAGAATTGGTACCAAAAACAACATCCCAAAGTTAAAAGTTAGAAGCGAAATGAACCGAACGCTCGGTCTATTTCGGGTTCGGTTCACATGGGAACCGAAATGAACTGAACGTTCGGTTTTTTCGGGTTCGGTCCCATTGCACATATTTTCACTAAATCTCAAAAAGGTGTTGTGTATGGTTGTAAACTTTTTGTAAAATTGTTTTTCAAAAATCCAAAAATATTTTTTTTAGGAACCGAAATGAACTGAGCGTTCGGTCCATTTCGGGTTCGGTTCAAATTTTTTTTATTTATTCTGTTTGGTTTTTCTCTTTTCAAAAACTTAAAATCTCCAAAAATATTTTTTTTTCCTTCTTTCCTTCTTGTTTGAATATCGATGGGCCAAGTTTGGTTCTCATTTTTATTTAATAGTTAAGCGTCCCTAGAAGCATGTTGCTGCATGTTCTCCAAAGCCTCAACTGATTTTCAATAAAAGCCTTAATGACTAGGTATATACAAACCTTGTCTTCCCAATAAGGCTTCTCCATTTATTCTAATCCTGAGCTACCTTACCCTTTTCTCATATGGGTTAAGAGTTTACTGCTTGGTCACTATTTTTAGCAGAGGTACTATCGTTTCTCTTCACCACCTCAATACTTTTCTTCATCATATTTTGGTCTCATATCATAACCCTTGAGACTCTCAGAATTAACCACTGAGGTTTATGGTTACACAATCTCTGTGTTTATGATCTATGCCTCGTGTCACTACGTGCTTAGTGAAACCCAAAATTCAATACCTAACATGAATTGACGGTCAACATGAAATCTCTTCTTGGTTGTGCGATTCTTATGAAATTGTTATTTACCATAACATTTCTTCCCTTAGAATCCAGTTAATTTTTTTTTTCAGATTTCACCATCACACATCTTTAACAAGTCACTATATATATAATCCAGCCTACTTGTTCAACAGACCACATCGGTCTCACAGGTTCTTCATTTAGTCTCGGTATTATGTCAAGGTCTGGAATTCTAAACTAAAGTGAAAGCCACCCTTTTAAGCCTTATAAAAAGATTCTTTTCAACACTTCTTAGAAAGTGATTGATCGTAATTCAACGGGAATCCATACAAACACTTTAAGGTCTCTCTTGACCTTGAAGAAAGTGATTCGTGCCCAGGATCAACTGTTTTATGTCTATATTGACATCACAAATTCCCACATATTTCTCGCTTTATTTCCTTATCTTTTACACTCTATGCACGAAAATTTTTGATTTTCCAAAAATCTCGTTCGGTTCCATTATAATCTTATGTTTGGATGACAGCTATTTAACAGATAAGATGCTGCCTCAGCTGACAGAGTAACGACTTCAATAGTGAGGTGACGGGCATGCATGCACAACGGAACAGTTCTTCTCTCTCATGCGTAATCATCGGGGGTGCCAACCGTCGCGCTTCTGTCAAATCCGAAACCGTTTCGTGTATCAAGAAGATTTGGGGGATGATCTTTCTCTCTCCTCTACCCACAGTATAAAAAGCACACATCTGCTTCATTCCAAACTTACCACAACCAAAACTCAAACGAGCAAAATCAGGCAATTTCTACTTTACTGTTCATCATCTTCTACATTCAACAATGGCGGATTCTTCATCAGTTCAGGAAACCTCTTCCCGCACCAACATTCTTCCCATCCGCACTCAACAAAGCCTGGTGATCGTTTTAAACCCTAAAGCTTACGAGAATTATATGTATCCCATGGTGGAGTATCTCAAATACTCTCCATTGGTTCTCGCTCTTTCCAAGGTCGAGGTTGTGCCCATGGAATGCCTTTCCCAAGTCTTCTCTACTGCCCATTATGATAGATCAGTGGATCGAATCTACTTTGATCTTCTTTCTCACAAGACCTCCATCTCCAAGCAACGATTCTGTTGGCTCCTAGGTTTTGAAGCTGATGAATCTAGGGTTAATCCCGATTCCATCACCGTAGGACAATTATTTTCGATGTTCTACAACATGGGCTACACGGAGATTCTCACGACGGTCACTAAGTTCAAGAAGTCGTGTCTCCCTCCTCCATGGAATGGTTTCTTCACCATTCTGTTCAAAGGGCTCTTTGAGCGCAGTTCTGGTTCTGATGGGGCCAGAAAGTTGTTCATGACCATTCTCTATGGTCTATATCACGACCTCAACCTAGACTATGGCTCGGTTCTCTGGTAGCAACTCATTCAGAGCTTAGCCTCCTCCTCTCGGCACACTGAGGTGTCCTACGCCAGATTTTGGACGCTCATCACCAAGTGGGCCATGGATAAACTTCATGTTCCAACTGTTGCAGGTTCCCTTCTCTCCACCATCAGTGTCTTCCACACCACCAAGATCATAGTTACCGATCCGACCAAGTTTTCTTTCGTCGGATCCATTCCGGATTCTATGTCCGCTAGGGTGTCCAAGGAGAGCATAATAATGAAGGCCTACAAGGACTTTTATCCTTCGGGTCCAAGGGAACTTTCTGCAGAAATGGTTCAGTCCATTAATGATGCAGATAAACCTGCTGCTAGAGGGAAGAAACCCGAGAAAGGGAAGATCAAGAAAGTAGCAAAGGGGGCAAAAGGTCCTTCTCCTAAGAAGCGATAACCCTCAAAAATAGATCTTTCCCCACCAGCGAAGAAGAAGAAAGTACAGCCGAAGAGGAAACTTATTCTCTCTTCTTCCTCCAGCGATTCAGAAGACAACCATTCTGACTCAGATGAGTCGGCTAGAGGCGAAACTCCTCCTCACTCACCTGCTCATGAGGTACATGTTTCATCAAAACCTCCTTCCCCTTCTCCTATAACCACCTCTTCCATTCCCACCATAACCTCTTCCATTCCCATCATAACCTCCTCCATTTCCATTCCCTCCATATCTAACCCTATTTCTATTCCCCCCATAACTACCTCTACTTCTCTTCCAACCACAACAACTTCCATTCCCCCACCACTTTTCACGGAAGCCACCAAAACTACCACCAGTAAGATTCCAACCAACGTATCTGATACGAGGGTTCCAACTTCACAACCTGAACCCACTTCTGTTCCCGAACCCACTAGCACTACTGAACCACCCACCACACCCTTATCTCCCACTCCATCTGCTGAAACCGAAACCTTTTTGGGAGGGGAGGATACCATTTTTGATTCCATCTACTACAGCCCCTACCAACTTCAAAGTGATGATGATGATGATGCTCCAGTTACTAAAAAGCACATCAAGGAACTCCACGAGAAGATTGACCATCTTGTGGCTTCTTCCTCTTCCTCAACATCTCACTTTTCGGAGGTTGCCATTCAAGGGATGGTGGAATCTCTCTCCAAAGCACACGAAGCCTCCATCAGCTCAACTTCTGCTGCTATTGATAAATCGACGAAGGCTAGTGCTGTTGCGACCGAAAAAGTCGAAAAACTATTTCAAGACGCCCAGATCTGGCTGGAGTCTTTGCAGGCGGCATCAGAAACAAACACTAAGAAGATCCGCACCGTTGTGGAGAAGCTGGTCCATTCCTTCGAAACTATAAAAATACCAATTTTCCAGCTTCCGCCAGAAACTCAAAGAAGACAATCAATCTTTTCAGTCTTCGGTTGCGGATCGTCTTCTTTCCTTCCAAGCCACTCTTGCCGCCGAATCCACCACAAAGGAAGAGCTTGCTCGAAAGTCTTCCGAGCTTACTCTGGCAACTCATCAGCTCTCCCAAGCCGAGAAGGAGATCGATTCTCTTCGGTCTGAGAAAGCTGTGGTCAGGAGTTGTGTTTCAGATGTCCACGGAGCTTTGTCTAATATTATCGAAGCCCATGATCCGATTCTTAACTATTCGGTGAGGCGTTCTCTTGCAGAGAAGCTCGCTCCGGCTCTTGCCCTGCTTAGCCGTATTGAAGGCATTCCTTAGCAGGAGGACCATCCGAAACAAGGGGGAGAAAAGAAGTCCACAGCTGAAACAAAACCCCCTCCAAGTTCCAAATCTCAATCACTTCCATTTTCATCACTTGTCCCTCCGAAAGCACCCAAACCAACACCTGTTCCTACATCAGGTTTGAGTGCTCAAAACAAAGCCAAACAAATTGTTGACGACAGTGATGAAAGTGATGATCAAGAACAGATTGTCAGCTTAGTCAGGAAACAAACCAGAGAGAGAGAGAGAGCTGGATGAAAACGCTCGCATCGTTAGGGAAGCTGAGGCCAAGGAGAGGAAGATAAAGTAGGCTCATGATCTCCTTGAAAGCAGGAAAACTTTATTTCCTCCTTGGACTCTCGAAGTGCTTATCAAAGAAGCCACTGAGCCCCCCTGCACTCTTTGGTTAGAATCGGTCATCTCCTTAGACCGTGTCAATTCGGTCGATTCCTAGCTCGACATGCCCCTGACCCGAAAAGCCTTTATCTTCCATGCATTCGCTCATATAGCTGAAGTTCCCCATCCTCACCCGAAGGTGGATATGGAGCTTATAGACTATTATCTGAGGACTGCTCAACCTCAGTACCAGACATTGAGCGCACAGAAGATAACCAACGAAGGCAATTTCGTTAATGTTAGATTCAAGGTCTTGAGGGGATCTGACAAATTCGAGCATTCCATCTCTCTGGCTGATCTTCCCAACCTAAACCCTCATGATTGGATTGTCTTGCACAACATTCTTCTTGTCAATGAAGCAGAATATGGTCCGATCATAGACCATTTCAAGAGAATGTTAGTTTGCTATATTTTGGAGGTGGCTAAGCTTGATCAAGAGGTTGCTAATGTTCTGTGGAAGAAGCCCATCATCACTCCAGTCGGTTGTGCAAGCGATATAAACCGAATGAAGATGGGAAGGATTGATCCGAAACAGAACTCAGTCATGTTCACCAGGGCAGAAGGTCAGAAATGCCTATTTGCTTTGGCTGACAAACATCTTTACACCACTACCTATCTGGAGCATGTTCTGGAAATCATCAATCGGTGCAAGCAGAACTCGGATAGTGATAAAAAGTACTTCAATGATATGATAAATTGGTACATTCACTTCCGACAAACACTTTTTGCCATCATCCCCTGCCTATTCAAGACCGTAAAGAAAGCCAGTGCCGCGGGGTAAGCAAGCTGGATTGAGGTCTCGCCCCAATTGACGCAAAGGGGGAGATTGTTGGGTACTTGATGTTGCGTCTTGGGCTCGCTTCCTAGCCCATCTTGTATACGGCATGGGTATGTCCATCCGTATCTTATTTTACTAGGGTTTATGTATTAATAGATGATGGCATGCATCTTTTTTAGTACTGATAGATCGTTGGTTTTTACGTGTAATTAAGAAGATCTCTTTTGTAACCCTAGAATCCTCTACAGCGGAAGTTCTTTATCGAGCTCTACTGAGGATTGAACGTTCTAATCATTCAACACATTCAAATCCATTCTTGAGTATTGTTTCATTGTTTTACTTTCATTATCTACCTGTTGCAAAGATCTAATCGATCAAAGAGTGGTTATATTATTGTACTGTTTTAAAATATAACATTTACAATGTGTAATTAGTCATTTCGTAATTCTAAAATCAAGATTTGAAACATCATAATCAATAGTGGACTCGTTTTAAAGCTCCTGATAAAAAAGTTATAATGATATGAATTGTGATAAATATATAGAAAAAAGGAAAGCTAAAATTAAATTTGTTAGGTATTGCCTTACGCAATTCTGCTAATTTTTCAATGTAGAGTACCCAATCTTCACCACCGGTCCACTTGGTTAAGATTTTACTGAGGGCAGGATTGCAGTAATATATCCATCTTCTTGGTGTCACACCATTTGTTTTGTTTTGAAATTTCTAAGGTTAATTATGTAAAAGGTCAATATAAAGTAAATTACTCTATAATATACTTAAATTTACATTTTTTTAATAACTTACCTACTAAGTGAATCTTGAACAATATGTGCAAGAAATGCAAGGTTTAGATTTGCAGAGCCTTCAACGATATCTTTAGGAGCCAAGTATCTTTTGCAATCCATTTTTTCTGCATACTCAAGTACCAAATTTTCCATTTTAGTCGGATCCTTGGTATCCAATGTGCCTGGGTTGGAATGTTCTGGAGCAAGAACATTAAGTAGGTAAGCATAAGCTTCTCCATCCTACACACATCATGTACCAAATCACACTGTTGTTAATAAACATGAAAAAACACAAATGAAAAACAAAGATTTATCTTGAGATCAGATGAGAAATTTGTTACATGTTTCCTGTATCCTGCTTTCTTACAGGATTCAAATTCATTGAATAACCTGGTCCAATCAACGTCAACATCAAACTAAACCGGTATGTGGTTTCTAGCGAGGAGATCGGAAAGCAATTTAGTGAGAAAATCAGCTCGACTACGGTGATATTCAGTCCACACAGAAACTCTTGATTGCTTCCATTTTCTCCACTTTAAGAACAATTATAGTTTCATGATTTGATTAGGGAGAAAGAGAATGAAAATGTTGTGGTTAGGGTGATTACCTGATGAACTAGTGGAAGGATTTGATGGAGCAGGCGAATGATGATTCGATTCACGACTAGAAACACAAAGAACCTAAAAAGAATCTAAAGCCAGGGATATATCTAGAAATTAGATTTAAACATGATCTCATCCATCACCACAAAAACACCGATGAACATAATTAGAACTACAGCCACAATGAACAAGCTCTTAATAGATCTAGAATTAGAATGATGGATGTGAAAAAGGAAATCGATTGAGAAAGCTCTGAATAGATTTACGCTAGCATCAAAGAGAAGAAGGTGAAGAGATTTACGGATGTTATTAGTTGTATGGATCGGTAACTTCACTATTTTTGTTTGTTGAAAGGGGTTGGTTCAAGGAGGTTTGTGCCTCCATGTTCGTGGTTAAATCATGGAGGGAATAGACGGAAATCAACAAGGTGTGATCGTTGTGGAGACCGATGTTGATCTGGATGGCAGAGGGTAATGATATGGAAGGCGGAAGGATCTGATCTAGAAGAAATCACCGATGAAGCTCTGAAAGAAAGAGAGTCGTTGGGTGAGACAATCGATGGATTTGGGAGAAAAAGAATCGATTGGATTTTGGGGGAATGATCTAATTTCCAGATTTTTTTTCATCCTGATTATACCCTTATGATTATGTTTACAGAAACCTAATATGCCACTAAAGATAGTCATGTTTACAAAATATGCTATTGATCATCTAAGCCATTGAAATAATTGATAAAATGCTCCACTTTTAGTTCTCAGGTTCTCGGGAAACTATAAGTTCTCAAATGATCCTTGCTCTCTCTCATTTCAGTCGGTACGCCGACACGTATCATAGCTAAGTATATATTGATGGGTTTTGAGCATAACAACACTCCTATGTTTACATGCAAACCTAATTGCTTTGGATCTAGGTTTTTCTCAAGTTATACATGCAAATAAATGTCCAAAGGAATAACCCTAGATCTAGTATATACAAAATCGAAATCTATATATAACTAGGGTTAGAAGAATACCTTTCTTATTATCTAGTAATATCAACTATTCCTTGCTTATTCTTGACTTCTAAGAGATTAGTGCCCCAAGTGTTGCACCTCCATTGGAGTCACAAACACCACTAGCAAATGATGAAGGAGAAGGGTGATGAAGGCTCTTCAATTTTTGGTTAGGGTTCTCTTAGAATGCATAGCCCGAAAATTGTATATCAAGGGGTTCCTTATATAGCTAAGGCTACTACGGTTTTTCAGGTGGAAACCCTAATCTGACTGCTTAGGCCTCAAGCAGTCCATCGATACCTTCTAGATGGCCTTGGACGAAATCTTTATGGGCTTCTCTGGAAATGTTAACTACAGAATATCACAACCTGGAAATCTTAGAATATATATATATATATATATATATATATATATATATATATATATATATATATATATATATATATATATATATATATACACACACACACGCATATTAAAAACTATTAACGCACAGAAAAACAGTTAGATGTGAATAATAAAAAACAATGGAAATCTTATAAAACAAGATATTAGCACATCCCGAAATATACAATTCTAAAGTTAAGGATCTACTTTATAATTAATATAAAAAGACGGTTGGATGTGAATTACAATAATAATAAATCATTCTTAAGGATGTATATTATACCGATTATGTTGTCATGAAATATAATCGGAAAGCATTTAATTAATATAAATAAGATGATGCTATATGTTATATTTGAACGTATATTTGATCAACAAGTTCGATTTACCTATTTCATAAAAAACTATAATTAAGAAAAAGATAAAAGATAAAAAAAAAACAATAACTAAGAAATAAAAACGTCTAAGTTCTCATATGTTAAGAATTAATATATTTTATTTAATATATTATTTTCATGTATTTATTTTGAACATAATATGTGAAATAAAAATCATACATATAATATTATTTTTATTGAGTAATATAAAGCATTAGAATATAAAATCATATGTAAAGTAAATGACTATATATGCAAAATTTGTTGGTATATATATGAACTAGTTTATAACCTGTGACAACTACGGCTATAAAATTAGTTAATCTTTCATAGTAAAAACTCAAAATTATTAATCATTTATTTTAAATAAATTATTATCTAAGAGATATTTTTTAGTTATATAAAATTATAATCATTGATTTAGATAAATACATGAAATTATATCATCTTATAATATATATTAATTTTATTTTATTTTTTATTGTAATGTTATTAATTTAATATAATTGAAGTGTGAAATTTAAAATGAAGAATCAATTATTAATTTAATGTAATTACAATGAAAAATATTAAATTTTAAATTTTAAATGGAAAATTAATAGGTTGACATGTGGAATGATAGGTGACATACTGATATATAATATTAATGATGATTTCTAATATTGTGACACTTCTAAATAAGAAAATAAAATCATTCATTTATTAGAATAGGAAGATTATTTATATTTCAAAATGGAAAAGTCGAAATTGAAATGAATGTATAATATAAATGACTATAAATGTAAATTTTATTAATATAATAGTATTATAGTATCGGTTTTGCTCGTACTAATGATTATTAGCCTAGTCAAAGTGGTTTTTGACTTTTAGAAATGGTTTTGAGCTTAGTTTTTTTTTTTGGAAACGACAAATATCATTAAGAGGCCACACCCTAGCAAGACGCTAGGGAGGGAAAAATAAGTACAAACATAAAGAAAGAAATTACAGACACAAAAAAGGATTGATACACCAATCAATCCATTGAAAATTACAATGTTCTCTCCTATATTTGATCCACAGAAACACTGTGGATTTCACCAAGTCAGCCACCTTAACAGGAGAGATTCTAGATTTTTTGAATACCCAATCACACCTTGCCTTCCAAAGGAGCCATGCCGTTCCATAACAGATACTGACGAAGCTTTTTCTCCTCTTTGTACATGTCCCCCACTGCGATGAAAACTTCAATAATTCCTCCACCGATGCGAATTGAACATTAGGGATGTCACACCAACGGAACACCCAATCCCAAACCTGCATAGCCATTGGGCATCGAAGGAGCACATGAGATATATCCTCTTCTGCAGTCCTGTAATATGTGCATATGGGGGAATCCAGTTGAATGCCTCGTTTGAGTAGAGCACATGCGGTTGGTATTCTGTCTAAATTGGCCCTCCATATAAAGCATGTCACCTTTAATGGAATCTCATGAATCCATTTTAAGTGGGTCTCCATCAATGGTATGTTCCAGCAATCAATTTTGAATCTGAGAGCATCGACATGAAAAGCACCATCACTAGATAAAGTGCACCTCCACTTATCTCTTCCATCCATAAGCTGATAATCACCGACTGTGTTAGTGAGCATGTTAATCTCACTGATCTGATCCACCGTTCTTGGAGTTGATTTCCATTCCCAGTTCATGGTACCATGCTGTATACGATTACTTATTTTACAATGCTTGTGGCCTTCCAGTTTGTATGCCTCTGGGAAGGAGTCCTTCAGTGTTGAACCGCCAAACCATTTGTCAAGCCAAAACATAGTCTCATCTCCTGATCCGATTTTGTTTATTATTACTTCATCAATGTCAATTCCAAAATTTTTTAATTCATCTTGCACTCCAGCCACTCGACTCCATACTCCATGTAGTGTTTTCTTACAGATATGTTGTGCAGGTTTGCCATGAAGATTGTGAATTCCATTAATAACTTTGCTCCATAAACCTAAGTTGTCTACTTTGAGCCTCCATATCCATTTCGTAATTAGTGATAGGTTTTGAGCCCTAAGAGATCCCATTCCTAATCCACCAGTCTCCTTAGGGGCAATCACTGATTGCCATGCCACCCAGTTTATCCTTTTTTTCTCATCCGTGCCTCCCCAAAGAAATCTTCGTCTTATGCTTTCCAACTTCTTGATAACACCTGTAGGAGCAACAAACAAAGAAAAATAAAAGGTGGGTAGGCTTCCCAAAACAGCCTTTGCTAGTGTTAGTCGACCCCCGAGGGATAAGGTTTTAGATTTCCATATATTCAGACGGGATTGGAATTTTTCTATCACCGGCATCCAATGTCTTTTGTATTTCATGTTCGCCCCTATAGGTACTCCAAGATACGTGAATGGAAAATCAGCTGATTTGCAGCCTAGCGGCTCCACCAATCTTGTTACTTCCTGCCGATCCACTCCAATTCCAAAGATCTTTGACTTATCAAAATTTACTTTCAGACCCGAAGATACATGGAAGCACCTAAGTATTCTTGCAAGGTTTTTAATATTTTCATCACTCCATTCTCCAACAAAAAGGGCATCATCTGCATATAACAGATGTGAGATGCATACTTCACTATTAGGGACTTGCATCCCTCTGAATACACCTTTAGCACACGGCTCTTCCATTACAATATGCAGCCCTTCCATCGCTATTAGGAATAAGAATGGAGATAAAGGGTCCCCTTGCCTTATTCCACGTCCCATTCCAAATTCCTTAGTCGGGGACCTGTTAACTAAGACCGATAGTGTTGGGGTTTTTAAGCAGCTTTGTATCCATCTCCTCCATTTTCACCAAACCCCAGTTGCATTTGAATGTGATCCAAGTATTCCCAATTGACCGAGTCGAAGCCTTTATTGAAGTCTACCTTAAATAGTAGCATCTTTTCATTCGCTTTTTTTGCCCATGAGTACATTTCATTGACGATTAAGGGTTCTTCCAGGATATTCCGACCTTCAAGGAATGTTGATTGTACATCTCCTATACATCCCCCAATCACCCTTTTTAACCTGCTAGATAGTAGTTTTGCAATGATCTTGTACATACAACCAATGAGGCTTATCGGCCAGTAGTCCCCAACTGAGAGCGGGTCCTTCATCTTCGGGATAAGGGTAATGAATGAAGCATTACATCCCCTGCTGATGTCTCCGTGTCTTTCAAAGTGTTTTACCATGTTCACTATATCGTGCTTCATTGTCTCCCAATGCCGTTTTATAAGTTTGAAGGAGAATCCATCAGGGCCTGGGCTTTTTTCATTTCCACATGCCCAAATTGCCTCTTTTATTTCTTCAATTGTGATCGGGGCTTCAATACTTGCGCTTGCCAATGGGTCTAAGGTATTGAACCAGGAGCTGAAGAACTTTGGTCTGGACGGCCACCTTTCTTGGAATTTCTCTTGATAGAATCTGAAAATCTCAGATTTAATTGCTTCTGGTTCAGTAATCCATTGGTTGTCAACGAGTAAACCTGCAATCATATTCTTTCTCTTTTTGTTATTAACAAAACCATGAAAGAAGGCTGAATTTTCATCTCCATCACTTATCCACTTAATCTTCGCCCTTTGTTTAATATCTTCAACTAAGAACCTCTCCATTTTTGCTATTTTTTGAAACCCGGACCTCCTTTCACTTATCTCCTCTTCCGAAAGCATTCACTCTTCTGCTATCAGGTCAATCTCATGAACTCTTCTGTTTGTTTCCTGTAATTCTATCACTTCCTTAGGTTGATCTGTAGCTCTCCATATTTTTATCCCATTTTTTAGATACTTCAATTTCGCCATCATGTACATATCTGGCACACCGTACCCTTTAAATTCACCCCATGCCTTTTTAACGACCGCCTCAAATCCTTCTCGATCGAGTCAAGAATTGAATAACCGGAATGGGGGTTTCCCAAAATACGAAGAGGAAGTTTGGAGTATTATTGGGCTATGATCTGATAGCTCTCTTGGGAGGGCAGTGACTGAGGTAGACGGGAAGGCATTGATAAAATTACTACATACCAGGAATCTATCGAGTTTGCTAAGCTTTATATCCGTCTGGCAAAAGTAAGTATATCTGCTCCCCCCCATTCTGATGTCATGAAGACCTGCTTCAGAGATGAATCTATTGAAGTAGAAAGTAGAGGAGGGACAGAACTAAGAGTTAATTCGTTCATCTCGTCTTCTAACTGTGTTGAAATCCCCAAATAAAACCCATGTTCCTGGTCTCTCCTTCTTCCAATGTAGCAACTCTTCCCATAGTCTTTTCTTTTTAACTGGGTCATGAGGACCATATACATTGGCAACTATTGTATCCCTTGGAATCCCTTCCCAATCACCAATGGTTATCAAGAAATGATTCGATTTGATTACTTCCCTTACCTTAAAAATGTTCGCGTCCCATATACTCAGCAGCCCGCCTGATCTGCCAGATCACTGAGTTGCAGAAAATTGAAATTCATCTAAGTCCCAGCAACCATGTACATCGATAGCATCAATGTTCATCAATTGAGTTTCCTGGAGTCCCAGGAATGATATCTTATTGCGCGTTTTGAGCCTAGTTTTGGGTTTGAATAACAACACCCATTCCTATGATATTTCATGCAAGACACTTGGTCGACATCATAAAATTTGAGTTTGTTTGGTTTATCCTACTGATTTTCCATCGTTTTCCAATATATCAACACCAATTTGGCGTTGGTGGTACTTGATGCAGAAATAGAGGCTCATTGATTATGACACGCGGCAAACCCCAGGACCCTACACCAACATCTTTGCCTTCATCTTTCCACTCTCTCTTCTTGTTGTAACTATCTTCACTGCTATCAACATCTCCTATAAACTCAACAAGCATCGCCAAACATGTAATAACCCCCACACTTCAAAAAAATTATTCATTTTACTATATGATAGGATTAGACCTTCGTAGGGTGCACAAATAACTGTTTGATGAAGGTTGGTTTTGTCGATGTTCTATTTGAATACTGTTGATGCAAACACCCGAAATGCTAATCACCTAAAATTGTTGTTAGGTATTCAATTTCATATGGAAGTGTTAACTGAACTGAAAGGATTCTAACACCGTTTACTTCATTTTTGTTGTAAACTCAAACAATTGCAATTAAACTTTTTTTTAGAAGTTGAAGATGAAGATGAACATTTCGTGATTCCAATTGATGAAGAATGTACAGTCAAGAGTTATTAGAGGAAGTAGAACATGAAAGAGGCCTCAGGTTCAAGGCCGCAACAACTTCAATAATATTTCAGCATCCCACTCTCGGTGATTTTAAATTACATCATTTTCCTCATCTATCATGCATAAGTACAACATCTTTTGAAGTATTAATGAGTTGCATTTTAAAAACAAATTTTCAATAAATGGATGTTTAATTAACACTTGGTTACCCATTTCTAATTTATAAAGCCGCCCGTAGTCAGAGAGGATGACAAAAGGCTTCATCGTTTTGGTGTTCAGGTTGAGGTTGTCATTCATAACAGACTTCCTGTTGAGCATGTGAATACCAATACATTGAGTTTAGTTGCTTCCCTGTAACACTCTGAAAACACAGACACCTACCTCCTATAGCCACTTTAAATAACAAGTAAATTGAAATGTTGAGTGACTAATTGTTTAACTCAACTTTTTTTAGAAATAATGTATAGTATTTGTTGATATGTTCTTTTTGAGGGTTTAAATAGTTTGTTGTTACTAATAGTTTGATAATTGTTATGTCAATTGCCACAAAGCATTAATTCCTGGACCTCCATTACCATTGTAGGCACTCATAAATGATAAATCTACTAAGAAAAAGTGAGCATATTTTGCCTTCTCTTTTGATCTTATATTTGATTTTTTGTCTTTTTTTTACATTAGTTTGTTCAATATGCACCAACGTAGTACTAGTGAGAGTGACTATAACAACATAAATTTTAAACCAAAATTTTACAATTTTAAAAACGCCTTTGTCTCAATAATAGAATTACAAAATGTCAAAATATCAAATCATCAAATCTCATATCCAAAAACTTCCTATATATCAAATCCATGATCCTCTAAAACTAAATCTCCAATGCGAGTGTGTGTACAATCAAGCCGGTGCCTTCCCGTGATCCTTAGAATTACCTGAAACACATAACACATAACACGATAAGCACGAAGCTTAGTGAGTTCTTCAAAATATCACACACATCACATTAGCCACTCGAGTCTAACTCAAGACGACCCTCTTGTCAATATGTTCCAGTGGAGACCCTCCGGTCCCACAACTTGGGTGGACCCTTCGATACTAACTTAATAAGTTCATAACAATAAGCATAAATCACAAGGACAGAATACAGGGTATTAAAATACATAGATAAGCACATAAGACATCTCAATCACACGAAGATACCACTCATGGTAAGTATAGTGAGAAGACTCACCTCGGAAGCTAGCAAGTAAAAGTCTCATACTCGGAAATCTCGAACTAGCCTCTGCCTAATACATAGGATAATCATCTCTAATTAATACTCTATTCATAATCAAATATGCCAAAGGTTGCTCTCTCTTTCTCTTAAATTCTTAGAATGGGTAAAAGACCATTTTACCCCTCTATAGTCTCCATTACTCATGTTGACCAAACCCTAAAGTCAACAGAAGTCAAACTCGAGTCAGCAGTGCAAGTTTGACCTGACTCGCTGAGTGCACTCATGTGACTCGTCGAGCCCATTCGTTCCTCAGAAGTCTTCGTGAAGGTCCAACTCGTCGAGTTAACCCCTAATTTATCGAGCTATAGCATGGCTAGCTCATCGGGACAAAACCCTAATTGACTCGTCGATTTGACTCATCGGCTCAGCAAGTCCATTCAGACCCATGTCTTCAATAGATGATTTCAAGGCAAGAAACCCTCTCCCACTCTAGATCTAAGCTATCAAGGCTTGCTTATCACGTAAAGCAATAAGCTTTACGTTCATGCATGGCACTTAGGGCTTGAAATGCCAAAAACATGCTCTATTAAGGGTTTTTTCACTCAAGGCTCCATTATGGCTAAATAAACCAAGGATCTTTGTACCCTAGGAACCTCACAAGGTCCCGATCTGATGTCCAAATCTCTATATGTGCTTAAAACACTCAAAGTCTCAATATTAGATAGCAAAGAAGCCCTAAACTCTAATAATATGAGATCTACTGAAACTAATGAGAAAGGTACAAACTTTATACCTTTTACAAAAGCTCTTGTATGAATCACAATAGATCTAACAACCTCATATTGTTCCTTGCTTGAAATCCTTCTCTTCTCTTTCAAAGATGCACTAAAATACTCACTATTAACCCATACACTCTCTATTAGCTCAATAGGAAATTAGGGTTTCTCTCAATGAAGGCAAGCAGCTGATGAGCCGCAGATGAGGCTATAAGTTCCCTTAAATAGGCCACAAACATAGGGATTTAGGGTTTTTCTTCACAACGTCTACTCAGCAGTCGGCTCTCGGACTCATTGACTAGATCATTAATCCATGTGTGTCACACCCCAAAACCAAGAACGGCGGAAACGTTCTGGGGCGGAGGACATTATGTAAAGTATCACAGCACAGTAAATGTAAATAAGCAAACAACATCATCCATTGCATTAAATATATAATTTTAATACAAGCATGTTCTGTACAGTTTTAGACACCAAAAATATAATGTGAATCAAAATAATATGATGAGTCTTAAATGCGCTCCATCTTCTCAAAAGTTGGCATCGGCACCTATCTACTGATGACCTGAGAATACAAGTTATTTTGAAAGAGTTTATCAGCATTAAGTTGGTGAGTTCATAAGTGTTTTAGTGTCGGTGTTTGTTATTAAAAACGTTTGAACCTGTCGCAAGTATAAGTTGTAAAATGTATGTAAGTGTTTGTAAAAGTTTGAATCTCTCAGCAAAACCTATATTTTCTATTAAAGTAGCCTTCTACCAAGGCTTAAATGTTTTGTATGCTCGTTTGATGTAAAAGTGTGTAATTTCCCAAGTGTAACTATCTTTTAACAAAATATAGTTTGTACATTAAAGTTTAAGTGAGGTTATCACTAAAAATGTAATGGGTAAATCATTGTAGTACTGTAGTTTTGTATTATAGGAACTATTTCTGTACTAACTACCTTAAACCGGATTTATATTAAGGTATAATGTGATAATTGCACCATACTATCGACTGATAACAACGACATAATGAACGGTCGTAATAACGGAATGACGTTTGGCACCCGCAGACCTGCAGGTCCGGCTGTAGCTAGCAGCAAGGTGTAGGATAGTCAATCCAGTATAGATCTATACGCAAACTCACGCTCTCCCTCCAAGAGAATTCTTGCTACAACTCGGGCCATGACATTTAAGGCATGCTCCGATACAGTGGATCACAATTGTTATTGTATTCTTGTATATGTAATGAAATGTTTCTCGTTCTAGTATAGTTGTGTATGTTCTCATAGTATAGTTGTATATGTTCTCATAGTATAGTTGTATATGTTCTCTTCCTAGTATAGACTCATGAATGAACTGACTCATTGATCTAGCAGTTGTAATAGTATGATCCTGTGTTACCCCGATGGTAACTTACTAATGGTGTGTCTAGTACGTATGAATATGGAAGTACTTTTATGTCTATATATGTATATTTGATATATAATTAATATGGAAACGACCTTCGGATGGTCACCCGAAATTCCACCAGACCACATCCAAATCGAGGAAAGGGAAATAGGGCAGGTGGCTTTCCTAAGCCCTTTAAACATTATTTATACATCTATACATATATGGGCATGCAATTTATAAGTAGTAAAACAAAGTTTAAATAAAAGCATTTGATAAGTAAAAGAGTTTGTAAAACATTTTGAAGTAAAACAGTTTGAACAGTGATAAAATCATTGGTTTCCTAGTTATTAATCACATGTGATTAATGCAATCACATAAAAACATTGGTCCCCCCCCCCATAAAGTATTTAAACATTTAAAATCACTTTAAATGTTGATTTAAGGGGTATGAACTCACTTGAAAGTTTTAAGATAGCGAGATGGAAAACCGGGCAGAGTTTCGTCTTGGGAAACGGATTTTTTTTCTCGGGATTCTCGGGAATCTCGGGAGTAAAATCGACCCTCGGGACTTGAGCAAAAAGACCAGAGCTTCGGGTTTGAACGGGCACGGAAATCGAGGCAAGATCGTGAGAGAAAGAGAGAGAATGAGCAAAATTTCCGGAAAGCCTCGCATCCCTTTTATATGGGTGCTGAACCGCCTCGGTACGCTGGGCGTACGAGGGAACGCAGCGCGTATTGGGGCGTCATCGCTTACGTACTTCGGATGGGAGGGCGGGTCGGATGGGACGGCGGGTCGGATAGCTTCGCATAGGGGCGACGTGGACGGACCGAGACCAAGGCCCTCGGGTACGCAGGGCGTACGGGGTTACGCGGTGCGTACCTCGGATGAGGACGCTGACTCTTCCTTCGGATATTACCGGATTTTTGAATTATATATATATATATATATATATATATATATATATATATATATATATATATATATATATATATATATATATAATTTATTTAATAAACTTTAAAAAATCATATCTTCTTCATACGAACTCCGTTTTCGATGGTCTTTATATCCACGCGTAGGTGAGACTACACTCTACAACTTTCGTTTAGACTCCGTTGGCAAATTCCGAAATTATGTTTATTATTTATTTATAAAATGACATGATTAAGGAATTTTTTTAAAAATTCATAACTTCTTTATCTGTCGTTCGTTTTTGCCAGACTTTTTACCGCTGAAATACCATTGACAAGACCTTTGATTCTCGTTTAGGTCATTCCGGCCAAAAGTCGGTCGATCTCCGATTCGAGTTTTTAGCTGTCTGTTGCTAAGCTGAACTTGGAAAAATCATAACTTCAATATACGAAGTCGGATTTGGGCGTTCTTTTTACGTACGATCATGGTTTGATGACATTTAAACATAGAAGAAATTTAAATAGGAACTTTTTGGACTTTTTAATATCGAAGTTAATTTTATTAACTCAAAAGTGGTTACAATACTTGACTTTTTAGGTCATACTAAGATATGAAATATCAGGTTGTCACAATGTGGTACATCACGACCCTACTCAACGAGTTGTAGCATTAACTCGCCGAGTCGGTCAATAGTCCTCTAAAAACATAAATAAACAATATACCTGGAAGCACGGGTGTTACAGGGACAGTGACATATGTGCTCCTAAACCTATGAAAGTGAGAAATGATGATGTGTTGGATGATGGTGATGGCAATTATGATGATAGGTGCATATGTTTCACTGCTAAGAATGTAAGTGACAATGGAAGTCATGCTCATGTATTATATTTGTGCTTACAATTGTTAGATGTGTATTTGCAATCAATTTTGTCATATAAATCAATCCATTGTGTGTTATATGCATATATATAGATGTAGACATGAAAATTGTAAAGAGACGACTAATACATTTTGGAGTATGTAGCGTTCTTGGTCAAAAAGAGCAGTAGAAGTTGAAAGCACAAAGTACTAGTACAAGGGCAGAAACGTCCAATAATTATCTCCCAAAATCAGTTAGTACAAAAGACCATGTTGGAGAAGATGACAAAATAGGTAATAAACACATCATCACCACTGTTTGTCTTATAAAGAAAATGCACCATGCACATTGTTATAAGACAAATTTACAGATACAGATCTAATGGGAAAAATTTGCGAATCGACATTTCTAGAAACTCAAAAGAAGATAGTTAACAAAGGATATTACATTTGTCCTTGAGCTCAGTTTAAAAAGACCATGCAACTTAAAGGGTATTGATAGAATTTGCATATGCATCTAATTCACTACTCATGGTGATTTTTCTTTAATTTTCACTTATTTTTCAAATTTTTGGTGGCTAATGTATGCAACTACTTATTCAAATAGACAACTACATAATGTCACTTTAAAAAAATTTGAATATAGATAAATTCGAAGTATGTTGTTATACTAAACAAACCAAAGGAAGTAAATTGCTATTTATGATATTCTACTTTTATAAGACCACTAAATACGCACAAAACACATTCTAACCCGCACAACACACAAGATGCTTTCTAGTTAATATTAAACGTGTGTGTGTGTGTGTGTGTGTGTGTGTGTGTGTGTGTGTGTGTATATATATATATATATATATATATATATATATATATATATATATATATATATATATTCATGTTCATTTGACATCATGCTAATTTTGTGAGACTATGATGTCAAATCTAAAAATAAATTTAAAAGGCAAAATAGAAGGAAAAATCCAAAAAGTCTTTTTTTAATTATTATTGTTGTCACTTTAATTACCTAAAAAATAAAAATTAAAAATTACCGTTTTTTTTTTTTTTGAAAAATACGTGAATATTCCAATAGAATAATATTACATTGTAAATATTCTAATGTGATTTTTAGAATGTTAGAATATTCTATTAGATTTGTCAGATATATAAAATATTGTAATATTTTACACGAATATGTAAAAAAATGTATTATTTTTATTATTTTTGGTATTTTTTAAATTTTTTTGGAAAATATAAATGACGAAAATAGTATTTCAAAATTTTTAATTATTTTGCATTTTAAACATGTTATTTTGAAACATTCCAAAAATACGACCCAAAAATTTGGTTTTTTAAACTTATGAAGTCCCACAGACTCAATCCCACACTGCTGAAGTCCCGCATACTCGACCCCAACTGCTAGATGACAGATTTCCGATCTGTCAACATCAAAATAACACCCAATTAATATTTGGGTTCCACTACATATCTATAATTACATACTTTAGATAATTACTACATTACCCCAAGCTTGGCTTACCCAAGCCTAAGGTCCAATCCATAGGCCCAAAGTCAACTAGGGATCAAAGCCCAACATATGGCCCGATTTTCCAAATTGGGCGGAAACCTCCACATGGACTTCCCTTAAGGCCCAATTGCTCAGTCCAGTCCAACATGTATCATTCTAAGGGTCCAATATCATACAACCATCTAGGCCAAAACTATGGCCCATCTATGGCCCAATTTTCCAAATTGGGCCCAATCCTTCATATGGGCCTTACCCTAGAGCCCAACTTCTTACTCTAGTCCATTCAATTACTCTTGGATGGCAACACAAAGCCCAAGTGAAATTAGGGTTTCTCATAAAATTATAATTAGGGTTACGTGTTTCCCACTTAACCCATTAAGGGCTTAACCCACTAAGGACTTAATCCATTAAGTCCATTATTGCTTAGATTAATTTCTGCCAATGATTATTATTTAATATTTCACTTATTAAATAATTCCCGTGTGTATGTCCTGATAATTTCTCAAATATTAGTATTTTCTCAATTAGCCCATTAAGGACTTAGTCCATTAAGTCCTTTATTCTACTAGATAAATGGAATGAACATTTGGGCTTGATTCACAATCTAATCCCAATGGCCCCAACGTGGGTGCAAATAAGTCCCAGGCCCAAATTCTCATAATTAAGGTTTTCCACCCAAACATGGCCCAATAGGCCCAAAACTAATCCATAAGCCCATTAGGGTTTTGGCTAGGTCCATTCGGGTTTGCTAGCGGGGCACCACCCACTACCACCTCGGGTAGTGGTGGTCTATGGCGGCTTACGGCGGCAATTACCGTATGGTGGTGGTTTTGATTCTTTTCATTAATCCAAAATTCAAGTTACATTTTACAAGGCTAATCTCAATTAACCAAACACACACACTAAACTAATCACGCACACACACACACCATGGCGGCCGGTAGCAGTGCTTGGCGGCAGCCACCACCTTACGGTGGTGGCAGTTGCTGCTTTTCGGAATTCCGGTTAAATAAAACGCACATACAATCTCATAACTACCAGAACCGTGATAACACATGAATACACACCCAAAACTACACCCACATCCGCCTGTTACAGTGACTAGTGGCGGTTGAAGAAGGAAGAAACAACAACAACGAGATAGCGAACACAATAGCCCGTTCAGGGTGGCGACGATGACCGGAGCAAATAGGAGTGAGCCAGCGGTGGCAGATGGAGCTGGGGGGTTTCATTCGCCACCGAAAACAACCGCGAGTGGCAACTGTCTCGATTTCTCACCACCCATCGGACGAACTTCGGCCCGCATCGGCCTAGCAATCCTTGATTTCACCGGCAACAACCAGCGTCACTCGAATGGTCATTCCTATTCCGTCAGCTATGACGAGCACACAACGATAACTAGTCCGCCTCCCTTCACTTCTTGCGATGTCCCTGCAATCCGACAGTCTTCAGCTTTCCGTCAACGTGAGTCATTGGTGGTTATTCAGAGTCTTGGAGCTTCGACAGATCGGGAAGGCAAGAGGGGAGTCGGGTGGTGATGGCGGCTGGAGGAGTGGAGGGATAAGAGTGGTGGCCGCTTCTATCATTTAGGCTTAGGGTGTGGCACCCGGTTATGTTGGGTTATATACCTGACTCACGAAACATTGCCCCATAATGACAAGTCAAGCCCCTCCTTTCCCTCATTTCTTTCAAACTAATACATATTTTACACTTTTAACCCTGCCTTCAGAAATCTTTACAACTGAATCCAAAACTTACCATTTAAGCCGTGATCCCATAAATTTCTTTCATAATAGACCCCTAAATTACCAATAAACCCTTAAATCTTCAAATCTTTTTCTATTTAAATCCATAAATTACTAAACGCACCCTGACCTCCGAAATCCTTTTCAATTTAGTCCCGAACTTTCATTTATTAATTTATTTAAATAAACAGGGTGTTACAACTCTCCCCCACTTAAATTAGATTTCGTCCTCGAAATCATTTCTTACCATTCCTTTCACTTCAAACCACTCTAGTAACATGGTCACCATGTTGGGCACACCCTAGCCTTTCTAGGGTAGCTATGACCAATCTTCTTAAATTCCTCGCAACAAGATAACATTTACTCCGTCTGAAATCCACTATCTCGAGATGATCTGAATGCCTGATAAACCACTCATACTGAATCATTATGGTTGAACCCCGCGGTGGGTGATGTAGTATTACTTAACTATCTGATACACTTACAATAAATGAAATATTTAATTACCATTACTGTTGGAGACCCAAAACTGTCTGAAACACTGATCTGCCTGAAAACACTCAGCTGCTTGAAATACTTAATTGCCTATAAACTGAACTGCATGAAACACTAAACTGCTTGAACGCTGAACTGCCTGAATCAGCATGCTGCTAGATGGCTGCTTTCGAACATCTATCAAGACCTTCCCGGTCTCGATTCATTCGTCAGTCATCTGGAATACCGGTTTCCAACCCGATCGCAGAGCCAAAGGGTTCCCTACTTAGTCACCTCACACAATTTCTGAGCGAAATTCATCTATGAAACTACAGCTACTAGTTATCTTGTTACTGCAACCCTAATAACTTTCTGATCTAACTGATCGAGTCCATACGTCAAATCCAGACGTTACCGAACCCACCACTAAAAGTGATTGCTACATGACCATTGGTAGCCTTATGTCATAAATGACCTTATGCAGTCTACTGCTTCCTTGCTCTCATCTCTGTAGTGGTGCTTCTACAATTTTATCACTAGCTTAACGAAGTCTGATCCGTCTGGGAAACTCCGAAATCCAATATGTGGATTTCCATATCCTCACTGTTATACCTAAACTGGTGGGTACTACTGTCCTTTCCACATCCTAACGATGCACTCACTCTATCTAATAACATAGTGAATGCTAGGGCTACACCCGTAGACTTACAACACTCTATCACTATCTGCTACTAGTGAATGCTACGACTACTCCTGCAGACTTACAACACGCAAACACTATCTGGCTGCTAGTGAATGCTACGACTATACTCGCGGATTTAAAACACTTTAACACTATCTGACTTCTAGTGAATGCTATAGCTACACCCGCAGACTTACAACACTCTAACACTATTTGACTTCTAGTGAATGCTATGGCTACACCCGCAGACTTACAACACTCGCTTGTATCGCACTCAACTGACTCATGTCTTGACTGGAATCCCCAACCGGATTCCATAAGGTTTGCTAGAAAACATTCTGAGAATGCGACCTAATCATTGGCAAGTTTTTCCGAACTTCCATATCACACTCTCCTCAAACCATACAGCCACATGGGCTGTCTTCCTTTCAGACAAGGATGCAAAACTTATCCTAGTCTCAAAACTGCTCCTGCTTCTGAATCCTTCGGTGATTCTCTCCCACTTTGATTCAGCTAATTCCTTACAGCATACCAAACTGGAAGAATTCCCAATCCTTCTCACCACCCATGACCAATCTGCTAGAACTCACGCTTATTCGATCTAAGGTTTCAACACCAACTAATCCAAAAGATCACGCAACTTCTAAAAATTCGAATAAATCTCCGGTAATAACCTGGTAGACCCAGGAAGCTCCGAATCTCAATTGGAGACCTCGGAACTCCCATCTGCATCACGACCTCTATCTTGGCCGGATCAACTAGAATATCATTCTGATTGACAGGGTACCCAAGAAATTACACCCCGCGTAACTAGAACTCATAATTGAAGAACATTGCGAAAATTCTCTCCCTCCTCAAAGTCCCTAGCACCTCCCTCCGGTACTTCTCGTGCTGCTCCTCAATCTGGGAATAAACCAAGATGATGTTGTACTTTTCCAATACTGCAAGTGTTGCACCGAATCTGGTCTTTCTGGTCTCTCGAAAGCTAATCTGAAATCTTGGGTCTCTTCTCGAGACCCTTTTATATAAACAACTGATCTGGTTCCTTTTCCTAATGTGATCCAAGTCCATATCTCGTTCTCAGGCTCAAGAATTCATATCATTCAGGGTCTTGCACCCCGAGATACTCATGATCTCCCTGTTATCATTCTACAATATGTTCTGGTAACTTTCCTTCTTCATTTCCTCATCTGCTGCATACTGTGGTACCATATAAGCTCTTTCCCGAGAATTGGCAGTGATCTCTACCACGGTCTCAGTCGTCTGGTGGAGATCTAACAACCATTATGCCAACTGCTATGCCTCAATCTCCTGGGCACACTCTGCCCAGAATATGGTCTAAAAATCATCCCATGACCTAGCATTAACTGCATCATCACACAACTCACCACTGAACTCTTCCTATCAATCTCGTTCTCTATCCCTCAGGATACATGAAGTAAGTCACATCTTGTCTCCTTTCAAGACAACGTCTGGTACGAAAAGTGTTGGCAACATCTGCCAACCATCTGCTACTAAAAATGGGGCCCCTAACCCCCATGTCAATCTCAAGCCTCACAAACTTTGAATTCCCAAAACATCAACGTACGGGTCTCTATCATGACTTTTATCTCTGTGTAGAATGCACTCAGCCTCTCATCACAAATCTCGATAATGCTCTCCTTGATCACACTGAGGACCACAGGAGTCTGGTCAATGATACTGCGTAAAATTCTGGGATGGAATGAACTCCCTCATCTGATCATCAATCTGCCCGGCTCCAGAGTCCGAGCCTAATCCCTCATCGACACCACAACTACCATCTGGTCTACCACGTAGTGTCACTATATCGCTAATACACCATAGCTAACATCACAATAATTATCAAAAATCAATGGATCTCACACACTACAAGTTCCGTGGTCTTATCTCAGTCCTCCTTGATTCAAGTACGGATCCTATACTTTCAGTAGTACGAGCCCATACTACCTTCCACATCTATCTATATTTTCCTCAAGAACTACCTTGACTCCACCAAGTCACTTCTACAACTACTGATCTCTGTTGCTCTCATCCTAGGCTCGCCCTAGGGAAACTTCTGACTCATCCAAACTAGTCCTCAGCTGCTGAAAGTCCCTTCATAATGCCAATTAGCCACCACATGGATACCATCACATGCAACGAGGCTCAGATAATCCTTCGAGTAAGGGACTCATCCCTACAACGGTTAGGACTCAGACAAGAGCTATGCAATAGGGTCAAATCCAATCCTCTAAGATTATTCAACCCTGATTGCGTGTGACTTAACGTATCCACCTAATAGCTAACTACCATCACTCAAAGTCCCATAAAGTACAACGCAAGCAACATTCAGACAAAGGGAAACTACTCAAGAAATCTATTCTCATAACAAGAAACTATAGTAGCATACAATGCCAAGCTCATACTATCAGGCATAACCTAAACAGGCTATCCTACTACTGTCTACTCAATACTAGCATGTAATTCTCATAAAGCTGAAACACATAAATCAGGCACATAAGGCATCCTCCTAGATCTTTAGTCCTATACTAGCATGCTGTTCTACTGAGACTGAAACTGAAACTAAAACTGATAATCATAACATAACTTGTATGGGTAATTTGGGAGTACTTACTTGAGCTCGGCTGATCGCATGCACCACACCCTTTTCTCTTTTCAAAGTTCTTTTCTTTAAGAAATTCTTTTTACTTTTCTAATTAAACTCTTTTCTTTTGAAAAACATTTTACCACTTCCTTAGTTTGAGTTCAGACACACCCGGAAGTGTGCCCGAATCCCTCAAACCAAGGCTCTGATACCAACTTGAAACATCCAAAAACTATTACCCAAAAATTGTGTTTTTAAATAATAATAAAAGTCATAACACTAAATGTCATATAATAAAAACCATATGTCAGGTATCTCAAAATCCATAATAAAAGTGTCGTACTAAAAACTGTATCAAATCATAACTAAGTATCTGAAAAAAAAAACTCCCAGGAATAAAGCTGAAGCTGTGGTGTGTGCGATGCCATCATCCCGAGCTCTTCCCTTTACTTGCGGAAGTACCTAAAACCAAAACTGAAACTGTAAGCACAAAGCTTAGTGAGCTCCCCCAAACTACCACATACCATACAATGACATATAAACACATACTGCGCCTTGCCCACCGCATCAGACCGAAGTCCGGAACTAACTAGGGCCTTGCCCTCTACATCGGACAGAAGTCCGGAATCTGCATCAGACCAAAGTCTGGAACTGACTGGGACTTTGTCCTCTGCATCGGACCGAAGTCCGGAACTAACTGCATCGGACTGAAGCCCGGAAACTGACTGAGCATAACATAGCATAGCATAAACATATCAACTAGCATGAACACATAAATTGCATACTACATCAGGCTGTAGCCCGGAACACATAACACATAAAACCTGTCTAAGCCAAGAAGGCATCAAACATCCTAACTACTGCATCGGACCGAAGTCCGGAAACTACTGCTAGTTAAACGGGCCGACATTGTGGCCTTAGACCCGTTCCTACTGGAAGGAAACTCACCTTACACTGCTGAAGTCCTGCAGACTCAATCCCACACTACTGAAGTCCCGCATACTCGACCCCAACTGCTAGATGATAGATTCCCAATCTGTCAACATCAAAATAACACCCTATTAATAATTGGGTTCCACTACATATCTATAATTACATACTTTAGATAATTACTACATTACCCCAAGCTTGGCTTACCCAAGCCTAAGGTCCAATCCACAGGCCCAAAGTCAACTAGGGATCAAAGCACAACATATGGACCAATTTTCCAAATTGGGCGCAAACCTCCACATGGACTTCCCTGAAGGCCCAATTGCTCAGTCCGGTCCAACATGTCTCATTCTAAGGGCCCAATATCGTACAACCATCTAGGCCCAAACTATGGCCCATCTATGGCCCAATTTTCCAAATTGGGCCTAATCCTTCATATGGGCCTTACCCTAGAGCCCAACTACTTACTCTAGTCCGTTTAATTATTCTTGGATGGCAACACAAAGCCCATGTGAAATTAGGGTTTCTCATAAATAATAATTAGGGTTAAGTGTTTCTCACTTAACCAATTAAGGGCTTAACCCACTAAGGACTTAATCCATTAAGTCCATTATTGCTTAGATTAAATTCTGCCAATGATTATTATTTAATATTTAACTTATTAAATAATTTCTGTGTGTGTGTGTCATGATAATTTCTCAAATATTAGTATTTTCTCAACTAGCCCATTAGGGACTTAGTCCATTAAGTCTTTATTCTACTAGATAAATGGCATGGAAGTTTGGGCTTGATTCACAATCCAATCCCAATGGACCAAAAGTGGGTCCAAATAAGTCCAAGGCGCAAATACTCATAATTACATTTTTCTACCCAAAGATGGCCCAATAGGACCAAAACTAATCCATAAGCCCATTAGGGTTTTGGCTAGGTCCTTTAGGGTTTGCTAGCGGGGCACCACCCACTACCACCTCGGGTAGTGGTGGTCTGTGGCGGCTTACGGCGACGGCCACCACCTTACGGTGGTGGTTTTGATTCTTTTCATTAATCTAAAATTCAAGTTACATTTTACAAGGATAATCTCAATTAACCAAACACACACACTAAACTAATCACGCACACACACAATCTCATAACTGCCGGTTAAACAAAACGCATATACAATCTCATAACTGTCGGAAATGTTATAACACATGAATACACACCCAAAACTACACCCACATCCACCTCTAATGGTGGCTAGTGGCAGTGGAAGAAGGAACAAATGACAACATCGAGATAGCGAACACAATAGCCCCTTTGGGGTGGCGACGTTGACCGGAGCAAACAGGAGTGAGCCAGCTGCGACAGATGGAGCTGGGGGGTTTCATTCGCCACCGGAAACAACCGCGAGTGGCAACTGTCTCGATTTCTCACCACCCATCGGCGAACATCGGCCTAGAAATCCTTTATTTCACTGACAGCAACCAGCATCACTCGAATGGTCGTTCCTGTTCCGTCAGCGGTGATGAGCACACAACGATAGCTAGTCCGCCTCCCTTCACTTGTTGTGACGTCCCTGCAATCTGACAGTCTTCAGCTTACCGTCAACGTGAGTCACTGCTAGTTATTCGGATTCTTGGAGCTTCGACTGATCGGGAAGGCAAGAGGGGAGTCGGGTGGTGACGGCGGCTAGTAGAGTGGAGGGATAACGGTGGCGACTGCTTCTATCATTTAGGGTTACGGTCTGGCACCCAGTTATGTTGGGTTATATACCTGACTCACGAAACATTGCCCCATAATGACAAGTCAAGCCCCTCCTTTCCCTCATTTCTTTCAAACTAATCCATATTTTACACTTTTAACCCTGCCTTCAGAAATCTTTACAACTGAATCCAAAACTTACCTTTTAAGCCGTGATCCCATAAAGTTCTTTCATAATAGACCCCTAAATTACCAATAAACCTTTAAATCTTCAAATATTTTTCTATTTAAATCCATAAATTACTAAACGCACCCTGACCTTCCGAAATCCTTTTCAATTTAGTCCCGAACTTTCATTTATTAATTTATTTAAATAAACAGGGCATTACATATTTTATCTACAAAATGAGTGGCTAGGATTGCGTCTCACTATCTCACAAAATTAGGCTGTCTTACATTTATATTGCGGCTAGCCAAGAATTTCAATGTTTGAATCTGGAAATGGGACGAGCCAAATTTATTGTGGCTAGCCAAGAATTTCAATGTTTGAATTGAAGGTTCATACTCCAGATATATAATAGATATTATTTTATGATTTAATAGTCGATAACTAACGTAAAATGTACATGATAATTATCGTTGACAAGCTGGACTAACACAAAAATATATTTCATTATTGGGTTTACCCTTCAATGTATTTATACTAAATACATCTTATAGCATATATAGTGAGATTTTAGGTTGTTACAACTCTCGTTAAGATTACTTATATTAAACATTATTTTTATTTTTAACGTTTATTTTATCGTTTCAATGATAAATTTTATAATAAAATTTTCTATGGCCATAATATTTGTTTACATAACGTGCATATATTAAATAGATATTTTTATAGTCCGTAACACATATAACGAATAATTATCCTATTCGAGCATTTTATTTATTCATTAATAAAATATTTATTATTATTATTCTTTTAATGTGTAGCCTAACTTACGGACGTTATAACACATGTAACAGCCCAAATTTTACCACGAAAAATTTCATTTAGTTTAAATAACACATTGACATAAAATCGTGAATCCCACATTTAGTTTAAAACACCTCCATTACATTATATAGATTATCAGAGTGTGACCATAAAATATCAATGAAAAAGAGATAGATAGAGTGCACACCGCGCCATCACGCCTTGCCCTTTGCCTTTTGGCTCCGATGCGTCTGAAACAATTCAACAACATGTAAGAGAAATGCTTAGTGAGTTATCCAGAGCATACCACACACCACACATACACATATCCAAGTAACATATCACATAGGCCATGCATACATAGAACCAGAAAGAATGTCATGGGCTACCCCACATAGACTTTACTTAGGACTGTTATGGGCTACCCTACATAGTCTTACATCCATTGCCATGGGCTACCCCACATGGTCTTACATCCAATGCCACGGGCTTCCTCTCGGGGTCTTCATGAAAAAAATACGATCACATGACATATCAAAGACAAAGTGATTGCACATATATCATAAACACATAATGGGCCAGCCTTGGTGCCATAGACCCATGGGTATGGTGAGAAGACTCACCTTCTCCCGAAGAATACGAATATTTCACTCTTACTGGCCTGCAACCTCCTGAACTGGATAATAACAATAATAATATCATCAATGATTGGTCTATAAATTATCCTAAGGGAGGGCCCAACCTTTAACCCTACCCTAAAGTCCCAATCACCCTTCCATTGCAAATGGGCCCAAGATCTAAGTCCAATACCCTTAATGGCCCCCCTTGGCCCAAAAGGCCTACCCATTAAGTCCATGTCCAACTGATAAAAGGCCTTTAACTCACAGAATCCAATCATGCCCAATAACCCAAAAGTGGCCCAAAAGTTCGACAACCCAAAACAAGATCGGCCCAAACTGTCCCGCGTACGCTTAAGGTACGTTCAGCGTACTGGGTTTTCAAAGGTTACATGTAGCGTACTCAGAGTACACCCAGCGTAAGTCTCAGTTAAGAACCTTCCTTATTCAGTGATTATTATTCCATTCTTTTACATCCATAATCTAGATCTGAGTCCATTATCACCTCCTAGGGCATAAAGTTGCTAACTTTATCCCTTTACATGACCACTAAATCCCCAAAGTCATCATTAAGAACTTTCCCAAGTCTATAATTCATGCACAAGGTTAAAACCTCCACCAAACTCTCATTTTTCTGCTCTTAAATGGCTTAAGGACCTTAGATCTGACCTTATTATCGAATGGGGATGATCTAGCCAACAAATGAGGCCAAAAATCCATCAAAAAGACCAACTACAAAAACCCTAGCTAGATCTAGAGAGCAAAGAGGAAAGGTGCAAGATTTTTACCTCTAAGAGCTCTGAAAGATGACTATGATGCAAGATCTTGAAGCTCCCTTTTGATCCAAGCTTGCTTGACCAACTCTTCTCTTTGAAATGAACACCAAAGATCACAAAAGCACACTTTTAGAGCTCATAAATGATTTCTCAAGGCTTCCGGCAGTGGAATGACATTCAAGGGAAGTGGAGGCTCTCCAGGGATTAGTCCCAAGGGCTTAAAGTCGTTTATATAGGCCTCAAGTCCGAAATTAGGGTTTTCTGGTCCCTGGCGTGTACACCCCGCGTACACCGTGGTACGCCCAATGTACCTCCAAACATCCGCGACCATATAAGCTCCTAGTACGCTAACCGTACTCCTAAGTACGCCCAGAGTACTAAAGGACTAATAATGCAACAACTTTAATTAAAGCGGGTGTACATGTCATACCTTTTATTTCTAGATGTTACAACAAATCCATTGCTTTGTGTTAAAAATGTTATTCTCATGATATCCTCAATCTCTCTAATCACTAAAGCCACCTCTCGTATTACTCCTAAAATCCATATGCTTGACTTTGGTCCTATCTTTTATTTTCTGCGATTGATGCTTCACAAGTCGTGTAAGAGCTTTTCTTGTCTCAAACAACTTTTTCTTAATGAAATATTTTCTCACGCTAACATGTCCCTTTGTAATTCTTACATCATACCTACATACACAAAACCTAAACTTTATGCTCACAATTAACTATCTGATTTAACCTTATATTGAAGTATGGTTATGTCCTTGTAATATCTAAATTTCACTAAGTAAGATATTTCATGTACGGTTTAGTAGATTTTTCTCTATATATGTGCTCCATACGAACCTCTTTGTCTTTCCCTTAAGCATATCATTTGTTATCTCATGGCGCTCTCAAACATGGCTTTCATCTCCATCGCTCTTTCATTGACCATTTGGGTTCTAACTATGGTGTTAATTGTGTTGGTTATCCTCACAATTGCCTCTTTTCTTTTAGGTTATGTATCTTCCTCAATGAAAACCTTGTTTCTTTGTTATCTAAATGTCAACATTGTGTCTTTTATTCAAATTTTGAATCTAAGTATAGGGGAAGCCAATGGTGCAACTAAAGATACATTAATTCAAAATCTACTTCTTGATTTTTCATTCTTATCTCATCTATTATGGTTATATTTTGTGCCAATGTTAGTCTTAGATGTATTCCCATGGTCACAATAAGTTGGTGATATTACTATAAATAACCGGGTCCTTTGGGGTTACACGCAATAAATGATTTTAGCATAAAGCGCCTAAATAGATAATAAGGGTCTAGTGTATTAACTTATTAGTTTATAATTATTTAACTAGAAACATTTAAATCTCAAGGGGTTAAAGTGTAAGTATTAGATTTTTGAATACTGGAGGAGGATAAGGCTTATCTAGTTAAGGATAAAGACTAGATATGTTAGGGTATGAAACCGAAGTCGTGTACAACACTAAAATCTGGTCCCTCTCCATTTTTGATCTTCTCTTCTCAATTTTCTTCTTATCTCTCATCTCACTCGGTTTTAAAGCACTATAAAGGATGAAACCCTAAGGTGTTACGGTTTGTGTTCAAGGTTTGAACTCAAGTAGATGAGGCTGTCAAAGCTTGCAAGAATCATTGTCTTTTGTGCAAACTCATCTAAGGATATCTAGTTTAGGTTCTAGTGCATTCAAAGAACACCAAAAGAAGCCAAATCCACAATCTACAAGGGTATGTTTTATATATTTCTTGTTATTTTTTGTTGCCAAATGCTCATGGGTGTGTGATCCTATATGGAATATGTCGATTGTATGGTAACATCCAAAAAATAAGGATATTTGGGTATAATCGATTTATATGCAAAATAAAATATATATTAGTTTACAAGATATAAATTGGGCTTTCAACGGACTTAGTCCAAAATAAAGTTTTAGCCCAATTAATAACGTAAATAAAGGAAATTGTATATTATTTACTAGTTTACAAAACGGAAATAAGGGTTAATGTCACTCTGATCCAACTAACTTTTCGGTTTCGGTTTCGGTTTAAAAGGCCTCTTATGAGTATTTGTAGTCTAGGTCACCAAACTGTTAAACTATGTGTCAAAAACATTATTGCATCACTCCTCCTACTGATCTAGACTTACTCGCAAGTTTTTATTACTAGACTCCACATAGGGGCTCAAAGTCCTTGTAGTTCGGATGCTAATATAACGTCTGTGGATTTGGGCTAGTCAATTTAGAGATAACAAGCGTTCAAAAATGACTTTTTGATAGGAAATTATTTAGGAAAAATAATCTTACCAAAAGTTACAGTATATGTGAAAAATATTTTGTACATATAAAGAACGATGAAATCCGACTTCATATGAAGAAGTTATGCTTCTTCGAAGTTTCATGATTAAACTAGTACGACTCTACGCATCGTAAAAAGTGAATTTTTGATAAATTACTTTTAGCCCACGAGATCTAAGTGAAATTCATAGTAGTTGTTAAACTGAGAGTGTGCATATAGATACCGTCCAAATCCAACTTCGTAATAGGAAGTTATGATTTTTCGAAGTTTCAACGCAACAATGTGGGGACGAAAATTGAAATTCTAACCAACTGATTGTTATCCAAAACAATCTAAACGAGAATTGAAGACCTCATCAATAGGAGTTTGTCGATATAAAGAACATCAAGAATGGAGTCCATATATAGGAGTTATGCTTTCTACAACGATCTCTAACAGTATAAGCCTATAAAAATATAAATTTTTGATAAAGTGATAATTCGCTATTAGGCCTAAAAGAAAGTTGTAGATCTCATTGAGAGATTTTTGGGAATATAAATAGCAGTAAAAAGGAGATCGTATGAAGGAGTTAAGCCATTTTGAAAATATGGAAAATCGTATGCGCAAAGTCAAAAACATGCGGCGATGATGTGGAACCATAAGAGGGTGCCATGTGGTAACTCGGTCATCCACTACTCCAAGGGTCAAGGTGATGTGGCACCACAAGGTTGTGACATGTGGCATCACTAAAATGCGACACGTGGTGATGTTCTAGAACCAATGATGCGGACAAGCAACAATGTGGCACATGACACGATGGTAGAGGAGCCAACACACTAGACATGCATCGTGCGCCTGTGCCTCGCGTGTGACATGGACATCGCTATAATATATATCCTTCGTTTTCCCTTGTTTATGTTTACAATTCACCCCAAACTCTCTCTAACCTCTCCAAATTTTGAGTTCGGATTTCTTCTTAAGTTTTAGAATATTTTAGTAGAGTCTTGGGACTCTTGGAGCCTGACTAGAATGAGTATTCGGGTCGAGATTATGTGTGCTTATTTTCCTAGTTTTCGCTAAAACATCTGTATGTTAAGTTACACTCTTCTGTTTTCAGTGTAACTTATATTTATAGTCATAAGTCGTTATTATGAACCTATAAATAATATTTATCAGTAATTCCAAATCGTTATACTGGTTGATCTACTTATAAGAGAGGTGTCTAGAATGGTCACGTTGGTTTCGTTGTTGGATTTCAGAAAAGCTATTATGCCGAAATGATCCAGCCTCCTAATTGTCATGCCTAGCTAATCTTTACTTGATAGATATTGATGTAGACATTTTGATTAGTATGGAATCTAGACTATAATTATTGTATTTACCAAGATTACAAAACTATATTAAGCCTTAGTACTTTATGCATCTAGGTGTTTTTAAATTACGAGTGAAGTGATGCTGAAATCATCAATAACCCATTTTTATCAAGTGAGTGCATAGTTCTTTTCATGACACATGTTTTAATACAAGTATTAATTAAAGTATTAAGTATCTATTAAAGAGCTTATATGTGAAATATTTTGTATTGTCTTGAACAAGTGTTTAGAACATATCTGATAATATATGATATGTGAATCAAGTATGGTTCTATATGAGTTAAGTTATTATTTCATGATAATAATAATAAAAGTATCATTAGAGAGAAGGATAGAGGTTTATTAATACCTAAATATTCTATACACACCGAAGTAGGATAATGTTGACTAAACAGAGTCATTATTAGGAGTTGAGCATTGTAGTCTTACCAAGAAATAATATAAGACTTGCAAAAAGAGGCTTAATTTTAACTAAGTTAGGCAATCGGCAGCACAAATGGAATTTATTCAAACTTTTATCCATTATATATACAATAAATTCCAAGTATGCTTACTGTAAGGCCCGGTTCCTGGTACGTACTTTAAATATGAATTTTGAAATTTTACTCTGCGACTCGGTGAGTTGGAGGCCCCAACTCGTCGAGTCGAGACAAAACTTGGTTGCGGGTGGAAGGACTTACTCGCCGAGTCGGATGCCTAGAATCGACGAGTAGGCCTGTATGGATGAAAGACTAATTTGAAGTTTTTTCACCCTATTTAAACACCTTAACTGGCTTCCTTTACAGCCTTCAGCACCCTCAAACCATCCTCATGAAACTCTAATCGATTTTTGAGTGTTTTTGAGCTCTTTGTGACATTTTGTCTGTGTTAGAAGCTTGAGACAATAGAGGAGGCTTAGGAGATCAAGAGAAGGCAAGTAGATCCAAAAGCTTTAGCATATTTCCAGCTTGTTTAACGTAAAAATCTTCAACCTTGACCATTTACCTCTTAGATCTCTAGTTAGGGCAAGTATCTACCTATTCTAATGTAACGACCCAAAAATCATGACTAACTGACTATGGTGTGTGTACTGCAATCTCTCCGAGCTCCTCTTTTTGAAAACTGAATACCTGAAACCAAAAACTGAAACCGTAAGCACGAAGCTTAGTGAGCTCCTCTAAACTACCACATACCATACAATAACATATAAAGCACATACTGGGCCTTGCCCACTGCATCGGAACGAAGTCCGGACTAACTGGGGCCTTGCCCTTTACATTGAATCGAAGTACGGAATTGACTGTGACCTTGTCCCCCGCATCAGACCGACGTCCGAACTAACTGGGGCCTTCCCCCTACATCGGACCAAAGTCCGGAACTGACTGGGACCTTGTCCCCTGCATCGGACCGAAGTCCGGACTAATTGGGGCCTTGGCCCCTACATTGGACGGAAGTCTGGAACTTACTGGGACCTTGTCCCCTGCATCGGACCGAAGTCCAGACTAATTGGGGCCTTGCCCCCTACATCGGACCGAAGTCCGAAACTGACTGAACATAGCATAGCAAAACATATCAACTAGAATGAACACATATACTGCATACTGCATCGGGCCGTAGCCCGACACACATAACACATAAATCCTATCTGAGCCATGAAGGCATCAAACATACTAACTACTACATTGGACCAAAGTCTGGAAACTACTACTAACTAAACGGGCTGACATTATGGCCTTAGACCCGTTCCTACTAGAAGGAAACTCACCTGCACCACTGAAGTTCTTGCTGATACCCTTCTGACTACTATCAGACAACTGTCGAACTGTTGTACAAAAACTCCCCGATCTACTAATACCAAAATATAACACTTAGTCCCAAACTGCCCTTCAATAGTTAAACTAAATCAACTATGGTCAAAGTCAACCCTCCAAACTGACTCTACTCGCTGAGTCAGCTCGTTGACTCATCGAGTCCTTGCACTCTGAAAATTCTTAGAACGCGACTCAACTCTCCGAGTCACCCCAAGACTCGTCGAGTCTAACGATCTCCGAGTCCCTTCCTATTTAACTCACCGAGTCTCCACTCAACTCACTGATCCGAGTCTTAACTAGAAGGGTTTGGGGTTACGTGACCTGACTCGTCGAGTCCATGAACAGACTCGTCGAGTCTAAGCCAATCTTTAACAGACTTGCCGAGTTGTTCTTGCAACTCGTCGAGTTCCTACCCATCTTCACCGAACTCGCCGAGTCTACCCATGTGACTCGCCGAGTTACTCCGTGACTCAAGTCTGATATCTAGCCTGACTCGCCGATTCATCTCCCAGACTCGTCGAGTCCATACGTGCATTCCTATAATTTCGAGTCACAGAGCTTCTCCTTTGCTCCAGAATATAGATCTGGTTTTCTAAGACTATCTGAACACGTAAAGTTGCTAACTTTACGTGTGTATGTAATGAAATGAAGCCAAAACACTAAAATTTAACTTTTAAGGAGGCTAATTGGGCTAGAACAAGGTCATGGCTACAAAAAGCTGTCTTTCTTGATCTCCTGGATCTCAAGGAGGTGTAGATCTACAATATGAACCGATACAAGAGCTCAAAACCATCCATTTGGGGGCAAACTAGATCTAGAAGTACAATAGCCAAGGTGAGAGCTTTATTACCAGAAAGTGATGAGGTTGAGAAACTAATCCTGGACCAACAAGCTTCTCCTTGTGTAACACTCAAAATCAAAAAGGCCAAGAAAGGAAAGGAAACCCTAAGTCAAAGGGTCAACTCATCGAGTTCGGGGAGGAACTCGACGAGTCGGAGCGGGATCCAGGAGATCGATTAAGTAACCGACTCGGTGAGTCGGCAAAGAGGACTCGACGAGTCTGGTCTGAAGATGGGAACCCTAATTATGGGACTTTGTGCACTATTTAAGCATCTCAGTCTCTCCCTTAGGGTTCCTTGTAGCCTCTCTTATCTAGAATATGAAACCCTAAGCCTCCATTGTTGCACATTCAAGATTTCTTGCCATTTTGGGTGTTTTGAAGGAAGAAGGTAGAAGGGAACCATTGGGGATTCAAGGAGTGGCAGTAGATCAAGAGTTTGTGGGATTTTTCAAAGCATTTGAAGGTAATGAGTCGCTACCTTCACTCTTTTGCATATAGATCAACCTTTAACATGAGATCTAGGGCTTTAAGGGTAAGTTTAAGAGCCATTTCGAGTTAGAAGCCCAGATTTGAAGTTGCTACTTCTGATCTAAGTGTATCTTGGCCTAGAGAATCATAAAGCATCAGTTTATGGGTTGATTGTAAAGCCTCATTGTCTTAAGCCCTATTTTATAGTGTTTTGAGCCTAGATCTCCTTAGCTACACGTAAATTTTGCCACTTTACGTGAGGAATAGGCTTTAGAAGAGTGGATCTACAGTTTGGAGTCCATGCATGACTCAAAAGCCTCTGAGTGTTTGAAGGACAAAATAGACTCGGCGAGTCCTTCAAGTGAACTCGGCGAGTAGTATGAAGATGGAGATGAACTCGAAGAGTTGGATGAACAACTCGGCGAGTCTATTGAAGATTGCCTTGGACTCGGTGAGTCAAGTCGTGAAACCCCAAACCCTTCGAGTTAAGACTCGGATCAGCGAGTTGAGTGGGGACTTAGTGAGTTTGATAGGTCAGGACTCAAAAATCAGTAGACTCGGCGAGTCATAGTCTGACTAGGCGAGTCGAGTCACGAATGAAAGGGGTTTTTAAGCTTATGAACTCGACGAGTCAGTAGGCTGACTCGGCGAGTAGGGTCAACCTGGAAGGTTGACTTTGACCAGGACTTTGACTTTGACAAGAGTTGACTTACTTGACTTTTGGAGGACTGTCAGACTAAGTGTTATATTGATATTGGTAGCACGGAGAGCTAGAGGAGCAGCGCCTCCAAGGGTTGTCGGCTAGCAGCCAGAGGGTTATCAGCAGAGCTCAGTAGTTCAGGTGAGTTTCCTTCCAGTAGGAACATGTCTAAGGCCACAATGCCGACCCGTTTAGCTAGTAGTAGTTTCCGAACTTTGGTCCGATGCAGTAGTTAGTATGTTTGATGCCTTCATGGCTCAGACAAGATTTATGTTTTATGTGTTCCGGGCTACGGCTCGATGCAGTTTGCAGTATATGTGTTCATGCTAGTTAATATGTTTATGCTATGCTATGTTCCAGTTAGTTTCCGGACTTCGGTCCGATGCAGGGGGCAAGGCCCCAGTTAGTCCGGACTTCGGTCCGATGCAGGGGACAAGGTCCCAGTCAGTTTCCAGACTTCGGTCCGATGCAGGCAGCAAGGCCCCAGTTAGTCTGGACTTCGGTCCGATGCAGCAGACAAGGTCCCAGTCAGGTTCCGGACTTCAGTTCGATGCATGGGGCAAGGCCCCAGTTAGTCCGAACCTCAGTCTGATGCAGTGGGCAAGGCCCAGTATGTGCTTTATATGTTATTGTATAGTATGTGGTAGTTTGGGGGAGCTCACTACGCTTCATGTTTATGGTTTCAGTTTTTGGTTTCAGGTACTTAGTTTTCAAAAGAGGAGCTCGGAGAGGTTGCAGTGCACACACCATAGTCAATTAGCTTGGGAATGTTTACTCTGATAATAAGATCATGTTTTAGATTAATACTCGGAAATTATGTTCTGACTTATGATGCAGTTTTTATAAATATGGTTTTAGTAATGTTTTTAAAAAGAAATTTTTTGTCGTGATTTTTGGGTCGTTACAAGTTGGTATCAGAGCCTTGGTTTGAGGGATTCAGACATACTCTAGGGTGTGTCTGAACTCAAAATAAGGGATTGGTTTAAAAGTTTTCAAAATGAAAAGACAGTTTTGTAAAAAGAGTTTTTAGAAATGAAACAGTTTTAGAAAAGTGAAAAGAATTTAGAAAGAAAAGAATTTTGAAAAGAGAGAAAGGGTGCGGTGCATGCAATCAGTCGAGCTCAAGTACGTACTCCCACATTACCCATACAAGTTTATCATTATCAGTTTCAGTTTCAGTTTTAATTCCAGTTTCAGTTTTAGTTCCAGTTTCAGTAGAACAACATGCTACTATAGGACTAAGGATCTAGGAGGATGCCTTATGTGCCTGCTTATGTGTTTCAGCATTATGAGAAGTCCATGCTAGTATTGAGTAGACAGCAGTAGGATAGCCTGTTAGGTTTTGTCTGATAGCATGATTTCAGCATTGTATGCTAGTGCATATTCTTGGTTATGAGAATAGATTTTCCTGAGTTAGTTTCCTTCTTGTTTGAATGTTTCTTGCTTTGTGATTTGTCAAACTCTAAGTGTTGGGAGTTAGCCATTAGGTGAATACGTCACATCACATGTGATCAGGGGTGAATAATCTCAGAGTGATGTATTTGGCCCTACGACACAACTCTCGTTTGAGTCTAACTGTTGTAGGGATGAGTGATGAATACGTCCAGGATCGGACAACGGTTGTTCAAACGATGGATGGGGTCAATGAGGTAACGCATCAGCGAGAGACGGGCAGGGAGTTGAAAAGGAAGAGCAAAACGGATGAGACTCAGGTACCTGCAGGTTCGGGCAAGAGGCCCAAGGGGTCGGATTTGAGATCGAGGGACTATTAGAGCCGCAGTCGATGCGGGAAGTGTGGTAGGACGCATGAGGGTGCGTGTAGGCGTAGAAGTGGTGGCGATGCTGGATGTTTTAAGTGCAGCCAGATTGGCTATTTTAGTAGAGATTGTATTGTTACCATCGCCCAGGGACTTGACTCGATATGTTTCCATTGCAGTTAGAGGGGCCACAAGAAGGCCCACTGTCCAAGTTTGCATACAACAGGGCAGGTGATAGCTCCTACCGCTATGACTTCGGGAACCACTAGTGGTTGTCGGGGCCGGGCAAGGGCGCCCACGGCTCAGAGCCGAGTATTCTGGTTGATTTCGACAAGGATTCGAGCAGCACTGAATGATGGGGGTACGTAGCTTTTACCTTCCTGTCAATTATTATTCATGATATTATTGTTATGTTGTTACATTGATATCAATAAGCATATGTGTTGGGGTATTATATTACCTGCTTGTGACTGAGTTTTATGCCATCTGCATACCTTGGAATTAGAATGGTAAATTGGAGGTCATCCCCTCTAAATCAGGTTACTTTCAGATGCGGTGACTATAGCATGTATGTGTAAGATTCAGTAGTGCCTCACTACTTTCGAATGATGTCATTCGAGTATTGATCAGTTATATCCTCAGTAGTGACGATTTAAAGCTTCTAGTGAAGTAGATAGCGGATAGTAGGGAAGTGAGTTGCAGATGTTTACCCTTAACACAAGTTCTCAGGATGCAGTCATTAAAGCAAATACAGTGAAGGATTGAAGAGTGTTCAGTTAGTTAAGTAGGAATGGTTCGGATCTGGTAAGGGTTAGTTGGAGCGCCAACAGAGGTAAACGTGGGCGGGCAGCGAATTGTTCCTTTTCATGGAAGGAAGGTTGGGGAATCCTTTCAACCAGTGAGCAGTAAGAAGTTAGCCGGATCCAAGTGGGGTTGAACCCTCCGAGTATACAAGGGTAAGAGTACGCAAATCCAGAATGAGTGTGCGATCTCCGATAAGAAAAAGTTGTAGCACAATGATTTACATATTAAGGAGTTTAGGGTTTGGAGTTTGAGGAACTTCCCAACAATTAGTTCATGTGATCGAGATGGTTAGTAGCTGGTTGGGAATCCAGGGTTGGAGGACCGCCTATAGGACTCTAGTGAGTCGGAATGAGGATCTTGAGAATGGTTAGCAAGAGATGTTTTTGTGTTAGTAGTCAGTGGCAGAGACAGTCTGCAGAGCATGGTAGGGCGGTGGGAAAGCCGCAACATTTTTCCAGCAATAGCCAGTTAGTAAGGAAAGTGTTGTAAGTCTGCGGGGGTGGCCGTAGTATTCACTAGCAGTCAGATAGTAGTAGAGTGTTGTAAGTTTGTGGGGGTAGCCGTAGCATTCACTAGCAGTCAGATAGTAGTAGAGTGTTATAAGTATGCCGGGGTAGCCGTAGCATTCACTAGCAGTCAGATAGTAGTAGAGTGTTGTAAGTCTGCGGGGGTAGCCATAGCATTCACTAGCAGTCAGATAGTAGTAAAGTGTTGTAAGTCTGCCGGGGTAGCCGTAGCATTCACTAGCAATCAGATAGTAGTAGAGTGTTGTAAGTCTGTAGGGGTAGCCGTAGCATTCACTAGCAGCTAGATAGTATTAGAGAGTTGTAAGTCTACGGGTGTAGCTGTAGCATTTAACAGGTTGGTATGCAGCACGAGCGCGTTGTTTGGACATGGGGGGAAGCAGTAGTACCCATCAGTTCGGGTGCAACAATGAGGATATGGGAATCCACGGGTTAGATTTTAGATTTCCTAAATGGTTCAGTTTTGGTTAAGTCGGCGATTTGTCAGTGGATGGTTACCGCAGTTATGAGATCAGGGAAGCAGTGGTCCGCTTGGGTTCGTGTATGTTAAGGGCTACCGTTAGTGTGGGAGCCATCATTTTTTGTCTTGGATTTGATGATGTCAGGATTCGATGTATGGACCCGGTCGGTTGGATTGGGAGGTTGTTAGGGTCACACTGTCAGGATGACTAGTGGAAACTAGTTCCAAAGGAACATTTCGTTCATAAGTCGTGGGAACGACTAAGTAAGGAGGCCTTGGGCTCCACAGTTGAGTTGGAACTTGGTGTTGCAGATAACCGACAAATGACTGGAGACCAGGAAGGTCTTGAGATATTTTGGAAAGCAACCATATAGGCATTTCGGTGCTTCAGTCAGTTCAGTGTTTCAGGCAGTTTAGTGTTTCATGCAGTTCAGTGTTTCAGGCAGTTCAGTGTTGTAGGCAATTCAGTGTTTCTGATGGTTTCAGTGTTATGGACAGTATTAGTATTTGTGTTGGAATGGAAGTGCTGACGGTATAGTTAGTTGATTTGGAAATGGCAAGCCCCTCTCAGCAGGGTCAGTTAAGTCTTCTACCAAGTATAAGTGATCTGCAAGGATAATTAGGCATGTAGCTTTTCTTTCAGGATGGAAACTTGAGTTATTGGAAGTTGAGTAGGCAGATGAGAGATAAGCAGCCTGGTTCCAGCAGCATCGATTCAGTATGAGTTGCAAAGTGTATAGAACAGTTATAGATAGTCAAAGTATCTTCAGAAGTCGCTGGAAGCGACTACGAGATTGCGATGGGGTGTAGTGACCGGTGGGAGTCCGGTAACCTAGATATCGGATGATTAGTTGGACCAGGGTGGTCTCAGTGCATCCGATAGGCGGATGAGGGGCAACAAAATTTTCAGTCAAAGGCAGTAACGATAAGGGAAGTATGGTAAGAGGCATCAAGTTGACAGAGGGTGCTATGCCTCTTACAGGGGAGGGTTTGACCTTGTTGCGCAGCTCTCGTATGAGTCATAACCGTTGCAGGGATGAATCTTTCACTCGAAGGATTATCCGATCCATTCGTTGGGACGGGTACTCAGCAGTAAGATATGGAAATAAGAAGCATTCAGTATGTACCAGCAGTAGTGACCAGCACTGAGAGAGGCTGGAGTGATGGACAAAAGGGTTAGAGTCAACAGGCAGGGTATTGGAGGCGGATTGCAAGTCAGTTGGCCATAGTGAACTTCGAGGATGAAGTTTAGTTTAAGTGGGGGAGAGTTATAACACTCAAAATCAGAAAGGCCAAGAAAGGAAAGAAAACCCTAAGTCAAAGGGTCAACTCATCGAGTCCAGGGAGGAACTTGACGAGTCGGAGCGGGATCCAGGATATCAATTAAGTAACCGACTAGACGAGTCGATAAAGAGGACTCAGCGAGTCCGGTCTGAAGAGGGGAACCCTAAATCCGGGACTTTGTGCACTATTTAAGCATCTCATTCTCTCCCTTAAGGTTCCTTGTAGCCTCTCTTATCTAGAATACGAAACCCTAAGCCTCCATTATTGCACATTCAAGATTTCTTTCCATTTTGGGTGTTTTGAAGGAATAAGGTAGAAGGGAACCATTGGGGATTCAAGGAGTGGCAGTAGATCAAGAGTTTGTGGGATTTTTCAGAGCATTTGAATGTAATGGGTCGCTACCTTCACTCTTTTGCATATAGATCAACCTTTAACATGATATTTGGGGCCTTAAGGGCAAGTTTAAGAACCATTTCGAGTTAGAAGCCTAGATCTAAAGTTGCTACTTCAGATCTAAGTGTATCTTGGCCTAGAGATTCATAAAGCATCAGTCTATGGGTTGATTGTAAAGCCTCCTTGTCTTAAACCCTAGTTTATAGTGTTTTGAGCCTAGATCTCATTAGCTACACGTAAAGTTTTCCACTTTACATGAGGAATAGGCTTCTGAAGAGTGGATCTATAGTTTGGAGTCCATGCATGACTCAAAAGCCTCTGAATGTTTGAAGGACTGAGTAGACTCGGGTAGTCCTTCGAGTGGACTCGGCGAGTAGTATGAAGATGGAGATGAACTTGATGAGTTGGATGAACAACTCAGCGAGTCTGTTGAATATTACCTTGGACTCGGCGAGTCTGTTCTTGGACTCAGCGAGTCAAGTCGTGAAACCCCAAACCCTTCGAGTTAAGACTCGGATCAGTGAGTTGAGTGGGGACTCAGTGAGTTTGACAGGTCGGGACTCGGAAATCAGTAGACTCGGCGAGTCATGGTCTGACTCGGTGAGTCGAGTCGCGAATGAAAGGGGTTTCTGAGTTTATGAACTTGGCGAGTCAGTAGGCTGACTCGGCGAGTAGGGTCAACCTGGAAGGTTGACTTTGACTAGGACTTTGACTTCGAAAAGAGTTGACTTACTTGACTTTTGGAGGACTGTCAGACAAAGTGTTATATTGATATTGGTAGCACGGAGAGCTAGAGGAGCAGCACCTCCGAGGGTTGTCGGCTAGCAGCCAGAGGGTTATCAGCAGAGCTCAGTATTTCAGGTGATTTTCCTTCCAGTAGGAGCATGTCTAAGGCCACAATGCCGACCCGTTTAGCTAGCAGTAGTTTCCGAACTTCGGTCTGATGCAGTAGTTAGTATGTTTGAATCCTTTGTGGCTCAGACAGGATTCATGTGTAATGTGTTATGGGCTACGGCCCAATGCAGTATGCAGTATATGTGTTCATGCTAGTTGATATGTTTATGCAATGCTATGTTCCAGTTAGTTTCCGGTCTTTGGTCTGTTGTAGGGGGCAAGGCCCCAGTTAGTCCGGACTTCGGTCCGATGCAGGGGACAAGGTCCCAGTCAGTTTTCGGAATTTGGTCCGATGTAGGGGGCAAGGCCCCAGTTAGTCCGGACTTCAGTCCGATGCAGGGGACAAGGACCCAGTCTGTTTTCGGACTTCGGTCCGATGCAGGGGTCAAGGCCCCAGTTAGTCCAGACCTCGGTCCGATGCAGTGGGCAAGGCCCAGTATGTGCTTTATATGTTATTGTATGGTATGTGGTAGCTTGGGGGAGCTCACTAAGCTTCATGCTTACGGTTTCAGTTTTTGGTTTCAGGTACTCAGTTTTCAAAAGAGGAGCTCGCAGAGGTTGCAGTGCACACACCATAGTCAGTTAGCCTGGGAATGTTTACTCTGATAATAAGATTATGTTTTGGATTACTACTCAGAAATTATGTTATGACTTATGATGCGGTTTTTATAAATATGGTTTTAGTAATTTTTTTAAAAGAAATTTTTAGTCGTGATTTTTGGGTCGTTACACCTTGGACCTCCCAACTCCTTCTTTTTCTTCTTCTCCTTCAAAGCTTGCAAATTACTTCTCCAAGGCTAGATCGTGCTCCAAAAACTAATATGGTGGCTAGGGTTTGGTGTTCTGGGTGAGAGGGGCTGTAAAGGAACCCTTGGGAAGAGAATGAGGCATTTAAATAGGGCACAAAGTCTTGGATTTAGGGTTTTCTCTTTAGACCAGACTCGCCGAGTCCTCTCATCGACTCGCCGAGTCGGTCACTTAATCAAGGACCTGGATCCCACTCCGACTCGTTGAGTTCCTTCATGGACTCGATGAGTTGACCCCTTTAACTTTGGGTTTTCCATTCTTTTCTTGGTCTTTCAAATTCTGGGTGTTACAACTCTCCCCCACTTAAACTAAACTTCATCCTCAAAGTTCACTATCGACAACTAACCTTCCATCCGCCTCCAACACCCTGCCTGGTGACTCTAACTCTATTAACCTTCTGCCCGGTCATCCTGGATGGCATAATCCTTGCAGATAAAATCCCCGAGTACAATCTAATCCTCAACCTTCCTTAGAACACCTTCTGCTCAACTAGGAATCCTTCTGGTACTCCCCAAGTACGTAGGCTAAACATTCTTGGGGTTTACCCCATTTTCCTCGTACGTTCTCCAAGCTTCCCAAGACTTCCTCCTGTAGCTATCCACCTCCTTTGTTGCTATGAGGAACGTACCCTTCACAATGACCATCACTCCAGCCACTTTCAGTGCTGATCAATACTGTCGGTATATACCAAATGCTTCTTACTTCCATAACTTAGTGCGGAGCACCCGTCCCAACGGATGAATCAGATAATCCTTTGAGTAAAAGGTTCATCCCTGTAACGGTTAAGACTCATACGAGAGCTGCACAACAAGGTGAAACCCTCCCCTCTGAGATTATCCAACGCTGCTGTGAGAGGAATAGCGCCCTCGGTCAACTTGCCGCCTCTTACCATACTTCCCTTATCGATACTACCATTGACTGGAAATTTTGTTCCCCCTCATCCGCCTACCGGATGAACTGAGACTACCCTGGTCCAATCTAACCTGCCAATATATGGGTTACCAGACTCCCACCGGTCACTACACCCCATCGCAAGACTAATACTCACCATAACACTGAAACTATTCGAATCACTGAACTGCCTGGAACACTAAACTGGCCGAAACACTAAACTGCCTGAAACACTGAACTACCTGATGGCTGCTTCCCAAAATATCTCGAGACCTTCTTGGTCTCTAATCATTCATCGGTTATCCGCAACACCGATTTCCAAATTAATTGTGGAGTCCAAGGACTCCTTCCTTAGTCGTTCACATGATTTCCGAACGAAATCCTCCACTGGAACTAGTTGCCACCAGTTATCTTGTCACTGTGGCTCTAACAACCTCCCGATCTAACCGATTGGGTCCATACATCAAATCCTGACAGTATTAATTGCAAGGATAAAACTGATGGCTCCCAAACTAACGGTAGCCCTTAACATACACGAAGCCAAGCAGTCCACTGCTTCTCTGACCTTGTAACTGTGGAGACGATCCGACTGTCGAATCGCCAGCTTAACCATAGCTGAACCATTTGGGAGATCCGAAATCTAACCCATGGATTCCCATATCCTCACTGCTGCGCCCGAACAGGTGGGTACTACTGCTTGCCCCCACATCCAAACAACGCGCTCATGCTGCCTACCAACCTGATAAATGCTAAATCTACACCCGCAGACTTACAAGTCTCTAATACTATCTGGCTGCTAGTGAATGCTACGGCTACCCCCGCATACTTATAACACTCTGCTACTATCGGACTGCTAGTGAATCCTACGGCTACCCCCGTAGACTTACAACACTTCTACTAGTATCTGACTGCTAGTGAATGCTACGGTTACCCCCGCAAACTTACAACACTTCTACTACTATCTGACTGCTAGCGAATGATACGGCTACCCCCGCAGACTTACAACGCTCTACTACTATCTGAATGCTAGTGAACGCTACAGCTACCCCTGCAGACTTATAGCACTCTACTACTATCTGACTGTTACTAGAAAAGAATGTTGCGGCTTTCCCGCTGCTCTACCATGCTCTGCAGGTTGTCTATGCCACTAACTACTAACACAAAAGCATCTCTTGCTAACCGTTCTCAAGATCCTCATTTCGACTCACTAGAGTCCTACAGGCAGTCCTCCATCCTTGGATTCCCAACCAGCTACTAACCATCTCGATTACATGAACTAACTGTTAGGAAGTTCCTCAAACTCCAAATCCTGAACTCCTCAACCATAAATCACTTTGCAACTATCTTTTCTTCTCAAAGGTCACGTACTCATTCTGGGTCTGCGTGCTCTTACCCTTGTATAGCCAGTGGATTCTCCCCCACTGGGATCTGGCTAATTCTTACAACTCACAACTTGAAAAGGATTCCCCATCCTTCTTATCATCTAAAGGGGTCGATCTGCTGACAACTCACTTCTATCTTTGTTGGCGCTTCAAATATCCCTACATCAGACCTACCAATCTTGTCGATGAATCGAACACCTTTAAATCCCTTGTTGTTCCTGCTTCAGTGATTACATCCTGATAACCTGCGCTTAAGGGGGAACATCTTCGAACTACTATCCTATTGTTCTGTGGTTACTCCACTGGAAACTCAAGCTTAGCATTGCTGAAAATATAATTGATCTATACACAACTAATACCTTCCCGAAAATTGAGGGACAACACCGAGTCCCACTCACACTCACTACAATTACTGCATCCAAGGCGACCTACTTTACAGGGAACGTCCTCAAGTATCATTCTAGATTCCGAGATATGCAGATGGCATATGACTCAATCTCAAATAGGTATTATAATATTCCAATATAAGTACTTACTAAATCGGTGCAGTAACATAATAACAACATCATAAATCATAATTGACAGGCTATGCAGTTATCGCGGTCAAAATTTCGATAGCGGTCACAAGCCGCTATTTGAAATCGCGGTTTTCGCGGTGGTATAGTGGTGCTATAGTGGTTTTTTTAATATTACATATAATTTAATATTTTTATATTATATTTAGAATTAATAGTACAAAGTCTAAAAATTCTATATATAATTAATATCATAAAACCTAAAAATCATAGAAGAACATAACATAATATTCAAAATTCTAATATAGTAATATAGAAACTACGTAGTGTCAATTGTCAAAGTGTCAAATATAGTTTAATCGCATGGCACGGGTTCGGCTTCAGAGTCAATATCATCCAAAGCATTCACTTCTTCATCAAGATCGTTCTCTACATCTATAATATCATCACCACCATTGTCTCTATAATGCTCTCTTTTGCTCCTAATATTTGGTTGAGCGTCTACATTCACTCCAATTTCTTCTTGCACATCTGACCAAAGAAGGTCATCACCACCATCCACAAAGTCTTGAAGCTCATCTTCTGTTGGTATTGTCCAATCATCATTCTCCTCAACATCTCGTAGAAAAATAGGATCTAAAGATTTGTTTTGTAAAGGCATGAAGCACTTTTGCAACCTTGTATTGTATTGGATGAATACAAGTTCATTTAGTGTTTGTTGCAAAAGACAATCTCTTTTCTTAGAATGTGGCTGCAACAAAAAGAATTAAACTATTTTAGTTAATATGTTAGAAGTTCCAATCAAGCTAATATAATTTATAAATTATAATTATAAATATACTTTTTAAAAATAAGTAAAAAAAACTTACATTGTCAAATATACTCCAATTTCGTTCACAAGATGAAGCACTACAAGTTTGACTAAGAACCGTGATTGCAAACTTTCGTAAGATAGGTGTATCTATCCCATAAGAACGCCACCATATATCTACATTTTACAAAAAAAAAAAAAGGTTCCTAAGTTCATAAAAATTAAGAAATAAAAACTTTTGGTTACATTATAATTTTTATACTTACACGGTGCAAATTTTTTCATACTCCTTTTAGCAGCTGGGGATCCAAATTGTCCACTTAAATCAATGTAGAGATTCAATTCTTGTCTCAAAGTATCATTTTCATCTTCATCGGGAACAAGACAGTCAATAGCAACATAAAGTCCGGTCAGAATCTGTTTATTGGCCTCATATTTCTTTGACTTATCTCCATGAAAAATTGCATGATTAAGGAAACACCCAGCTGTACATTAAGTCATTCACTAAAACGTTAAAACCAAATAATTGCATAATATTTTAAATTAAATTGATAACTAATAAGTAAAAGATTTATACCTGCATGTAAGGGATGAAGAAGTTGGTCATTACATCTTGTTTGAATGATAGACAAAATTCTACTTGCCAGTCTTTTTTTGTCATTATTCCCATCATTTAGATTTTTGCTTATTTGATCTTGTGCTCGACTCATCACATCATAGATGTACCCCATGCACGGTCTTTCTTCTGTGTCAACCAAACGAACAATATCCACCAATGGAGCATATATTTGGCAAGCTATATATACACCATCCCAAAAAGATTGCTTTGATACTATCTTCTCAACTCTCTTTCCAGGAGCTTTCTTTATAAAGTCACTTTTTCTCCATTGCTCAGATACAAACAAAACTTGGAGATGGTGTGGATTCTCATGGACAATCTGTAAGGTGTAAAACTGGGTAGCAAATCTAGTTACACAAGACCTGTGTAACTCTCTATTCTTTGTCAACTTTCTCATCATATTGAGAATCCTTCCATGGTTATAAATATAAACCACAATAGCTCTTGCTTCAGTCAAAGCAGTCGCGATTGTTGCCTTTTTCTTCCCAATATCTTGTACAATGAGATTCACACAGTGTGTTGCACATGGAGTCCAAAATAATTTTGGATGTTGTTCTTCCAAAATCTTTCCTGCAACTTTGTAGTTTGAACTGTAGTCTGTAATAAACTATAAGAAATAAAAAGAACTTAATTAATAAAATGGATATAATTTTTTTTTAAAAGTAATAACTAATAACTAATTAGAAACAAATATTACCTGCACAACATTTTCCTCTCCAACTTCTGTTATCACCTCATTTACCTTCTCCACAATATATTCAGCCTTATGTATATTCTCCGATGCATCAATCAACTTTAGAAAAATTGTACCAGTAGGACAATTGACTAAAAATTGATCAAAGATCTTATGCTTGCCATCTGTCCAAAAATCAGACATAATGCTACATCCAAATTTCTTCCATTGTGGTCGAAACGAATACACAAACTTGTGGGTATCTTCTAACATGTCCTTTAACAATGTCACCCGTATATTATGATAACTTGGAGCCGGCATGCCTAACATTTATATAATTAACAAAATTAGTAAATATAAAATTGTTAACAACTTAACATTAATCAAATAAGAAAGGTAACAAAATTGATTACCTCTTGCATATTCTCCAATGGCATTGATCGCATCTTGGAAACCTTCATCACGTACGACATTGAAAGGTAAGCCTACCAAATAAGCCCAAACCTCAATCTTTTTCCAAGCTACCTTCTTCAACTTCTCTTTAATCGGATTATTCTTATCCAATGTAGTTTGCTTTCGTTTTCCATGGTCCAGCTTATAAACATCATCAGTAGGACCCCGTACATTACTAGAACTTACAAACCTTCTTTTTTTTAACTTGTTGTTGTCGGGTATCGTCTTGCTCATCATCATTTTCAGAAAGGTCTATACAACTTGTTGATCTAAGTATTTCTATTGTTCTTTGTCTTTCCTTGTTTTTCTTATCTTTTTCTTTAATTGATTCAAGCACTTTCTTGGTGATCTTCGTAGTCACATTAGGGCAAGCAACTACATTTCCTCCTGTATGAGTGAGGTGTTCTTTTAACTTTGTAATCCCTCCACATAATCTCTTTTCACACAAGGTGAACCAAATATTTTGTTTTTTTAATGGATCCTTTTGAACTCCGTATTCCTATGTCATATCTTTATTTTCACTTACACTAGTTGTATTGGCATCTGATCTCGTATTAGTAGTAAGAGTGGTGGTGGTGGGCGGATTCACTGAAGCATGTGAAGAATTAATTCACAATTGATTAAACTTGTTTCACAAATTACAATCACATGTCATTACTCATTATTATTCATTAACAGAATAACTACTTAATGTTTTATATTCCTTTTTTCTAAATCTTAACAGATTACATCAACATGAGTACACAAATTGACAAACATAAAGGAAATTACAGTGTGTATGTCTCTACTCTTTACTATCTAGAAAAGAAAGCATTAAAGGAAAAATTGACAAACATAAATGGGCAGTGGAGCTTTTTCCCATACATGTTTCGTTGAAATGCTATACAATAATTCAAGTGTGTCGATGCTAATGCTGATGTTGTTGGAACTTGGAAGAATTAAAGGAAATTACATGTATCTACTCTTTACTATCTAGAAAAGAAAGCATTAAATGGAAAAATTACATACCTGATGTTGTTGGAACTTGGATCCCGATTAAGGGGAAGGGAGTCGATGTTGTGGACTGTGGAGGTGAGGAGGTCAATTCAAGGGTAGTGAAGGCTGAAAAGTGAAGACCAAATTCTTCGTGGTCGATTAATTAAGAAGTTAGGTCCTCCAAACTCGAAAGAAGTAGCCTCGCAGTCGCAGGTGTGTTCTTAGTTCTTACTTCTTCGTCTTCTTCATAGCTCAAGTGGTCAAGCTGTCTTCAAGTCACGATCATGTTTTTGGAATAATTTTAATTAGGTTTTTCATTAGACTTTTCAAAATGCTAGTAGCGGCCTCATTAAAAAGTGTTTTTTTGTTGAGAAATGAATCAAATGGGCCACATGTATTAAAAATAATTGAAATATGCAAGAAAACAAAAAAGCGGCCATAGCGCCGCTATCTCGGTCATTAGAATAGCAGTTAATTGCGGTGAATTACAGCACAAATTGCGCTACCACGATTTGAAAACGATAAGTTGAAAATAGCGGTTGATGATCATCGTGAAACGCTATAGCGGCGCCATAGCACCGCTATAGCGTGCAATCGATAGCATAGTTGACAGGAAGGCAAAAGATACGTACCCCCAACATCCAGTGCTGCTCGAATCCTTGCTGAAATCAACCGGAATACTCTACTCCGAGCCGTGGGTGCCCTTGCCCGACCATGATGTCTGTTGGTGGCTCTCAAAGTCCTAGGGGCAAGTACTGGCACCTGCCCTGCTATATAAAAACTCGGATAGTGGGCGTTCTTGTGGCCTCTTTGACTACAACGGAAACATATCAGATCAAGCCCCTGAGCGATGGTATTAGTACAATCTCTACTAAAATGACCAATATGGCCACACTTGAAACAGCTAGGATCACCACCTCTACTACTCCTACATGCACCCCCGTGCATCCTGCTACACTTACTACATCGGCTGCGGCCCTGGAAGTCTCTCGATCTCGGACTTGTTCCTTTGGTTCTTTTACCCGAACCTGTGGGCTACTAAACCTCATTTGGTTTTCTCTTCCTTTCTGACTCCCAGTCAATCTCTCGCTCCTGCGCTACCCCGTCATCCCCATCAATCTTCTGAACAATCGCTGTCAGATCCCAAAGCTTCTCGGTCAACCAGTGACCATCTTGACGATGTCGGGTAGCTCCTTCTGAACGACTCGTGAAACCTCCGCAACAACCAAATCATACAGGGGACTCTCCTGGGGACAGGGTGTCGTACTCACTCCCGACCCCTGATGGCAAGAACTAAAAATAGGAACCCCCTCCCTGATGGATCCCTGGGATCCATAAGAATTGGGCTCTAGACGAGCCCTAAACTGCCTGAAAATATCTCGGCCTTAAAGGCCTCCAGACGACTGTCCAAAAGCTCCATGCTGGCCTCCATAACTGAACCAAATATCACAGGAGTCTAATCAATGATGTTGTGCATAATCTCTGCAGAAATGACATCTCTCATCTGACCATCAAACTGCCCGGCTCTAGAGCCTGAGCCAGATCCCTCCCCGGCACCTGAACTGCCAACTGATATCTCGAGCAATGTCACCATGCTGACGCACATCACAATAACTGTTAGAATACTCATTGCTATTGAGGGATCTCACACATACTCCACCACTCCCTGGTTTCGTCTTGGCCCCTCTTGAATCGTGTATGGATCCTCTGCTTTCGGTAGTACGGGCCCATACTACCTTCCACATCTATTCATACTTTCCTCAAGAGTTACCTTAACTCAACCACGTCCCTTTTGCTGCTACTGATCTCTGCTACTCTCATCCTAGGCTTGCCCTAGGGAAATCTTTGACACTATCCAAACCAGCCCTCAGCTGCTGAAGGCCTCCTTGTAATGCCAATTAGCCATCACCTGAGTACCATCACATGTAACGAGGCTTGGATAATCCTTCGAGTAAGGGACTCGTCCCTACAACGGTTAGACTCAGACAAGAGCTGCGCAGTAGGGCCAAATCGATCACTCTGAGATTATTCAACCCTGATCACATGTGACGTGACGTATTCACCTAATGGCTAACTGCCAACACTCAGAGTCCCACAAAGCACAAAGCAAGCAGCATTCAGACAAGAAGGAAACTAACTCAAGCAAATCTATTCCCATAACCAAGAATCTGTACTAGCATACAATGCTAAACTCATACTATCAGGCATAAGCTAAACATGTTATCCTACTGTTGTCTACTCAATAGTAGCATGCAATTCTCATAAGGCTGAAACACATAAAGCAGGCACATAAGTCATCCTCCTAGATCCTTAGTGCTATACTAGCATGTTGTTCTACTGAAACTAGAACTAAAACTGAAACTGAAACTGATAATCATAAACTTGTATGGGTAATTTGGGAGTACTTACTTGATCTCAGCTGATTTCATACATCACACCCTTTTCTCTTTTCAAGTTATTTTGTTTCTAAATATTCCTTTCGCTTTTTCTAAAACTCTTTTCTTTTTAAGTCTTTTTCTCAAAAATTCTTCTGAAAATATTTTTATTTCGAAAATCTTTTTACTATTTCCTTAGTTTGAGTTCAGTCACACCCGTAACTGTGCCTGAATACCTCAAACCAAGGCTCTGATACCAACTTGTCATGACCCAAAAATCACAACTAAAAATTTTCTTTTTAAACATTACTAAAATCATATTTATAAAAACATATCACCAGTCATAACATAAATTCAGAGTATTAATTGAAATATATTCTTTTTATCAGAGTAAACAATCCCAGACTAACTGACTATGGTGTGTGCACTGCAATCTCTCCGAACTCCTATTTTAAAAACTAAGTAGCTGAAACCAAAAACTGAAACCGTAAGCACGAAGCTTAGTGAGCTACCCCAAACTACCACATACCATACAATAACATATAAAGCACATACTGGGCCTTGCCCACTGCATCGGACCGAAGTCCGGACTAACTGGGGCCTTGCCCCAACATCGAATCGAAGTCCGAAACTGACTGTGACCTTGTCCCCTGCATCGGACCGACATCCGGACTAACTGGGGCCTTCCCCCTGCATTGGACTGAAGTCCGGAACTGACTGGGACCTTGTCCCCTGCATCGGACCGATGTCCGGACTAATTGGGGCCTTGGCCCCTACATCGGATCGAAGTCCGGAACTTACTAGGACCTTGTCCCCTGCATCGGACAGAAGTCCGGACTAATTGGGGCCTTTCCCCCTACATCGGACCGAAGTACGGAAAACATATCAACTAGCATGAACACATATACTGCATACTGCATCGGGCCGTAGCCCGACACACATAACACATAAATCCTATCTGAGCCATGAAGGCATCAAACATACTAACTACTGCATTGGACCAAAGTCCGGAAACTACTACTAACTAAACGGGCCGACATTATGGCCTTAGACCTGTTCCTACTGGAAGGAAACTCACCTGCACCGCTGAAGTTCTTGCTGATACCCTTCTGACAACTATCAGACAACTGTCGAACTGATGCTCCAAAAACTCCCCGATCTACTAATACCAAAATATAACATTTAGTACCAAATTGCCCTTCAACAGTCAAACTAAATAAACTCTGGTCAAAGTCAACCCTCCAGACTGACTCCACTCACAGAGTCAGCTCGTTGACTCGTTGAGTCCTTGCACTCTGAAAATTCTTAGAACTCGACTCAACTAGCCAAGTCACCCCAAGACTCGTCGAGTCTAACGATCTCCGAGTCCCATCCTTTTCAACTCACCGAGTCTCCACTCCACTCACTGATCCGAGTCTTAACTAGAAGGGTTTGGGGTTTCGCGACCTGACTCACCGAGTCCTTGAACAAACTCGCCGAGTCTAAGGCAATCTTCAACAGACTCTCTGAGTTGTTCTTCTTACTCGTCGAAATCCTGCCCATCTTCATACAACTCGCCGAGTCTACCCATGTGACTCACCGAGTTACTCCATGACTCAAGTCTGATATCTAGCCTGAATCGCCGAGTCATCTCCCAGACTCGTTGAGTCCATACGTGCATTCCCATAATTTCGAGGCACAGAGCTTCTCCTTTGCTCCACACTATAGATCTGGTTTTCTAAGACTATCTGAACACGTAAAGTTGCTAACTTTACGTGTGTCTATGATGCAATGAAGCCAAAACACTACAATTTAACTATTAAGGAAGCTAATTGGGCTAGAACAAGGTCATGGCTACCAAAAGCTGTCGTTCTTGAGCTCTTGGAGCTCAAGGAGGTCTAGATCTACAATATGAACCGATACAACTGCTTCATCATTACGGATTTATGGTTTTTGTGCTCAAAACCACCCAATTGGGGTTTGGTGAGAGCTTTATTATCATAAGGTGAGTGCTTTATTACCAGAAAGTGATGAGGTTGAGAAGCTAATCCTAGACCAAAAAGCTTCTCCTTGGACCTCCTAACTCCTTGTCTTTCTTCTTATCCTTCAATACTTGCAAATTACTTCTCTGAGGCTAAATCTTGCTCCAAAAACGGATATGGTGGCTAAGGTTTGGTGTTCTGGGTGAAATGGGCTGTAAAGGAACCCTGGGGAAGCGAATGAGGTGTTTAAATAGGGCACAAAGTCCCGGATTTAGGGTTTTTCTCTTCAGACCAGACTCGCCGAGTCGGTCACTTAATCTAGGACCTGGATCCCACTCCGACTCGTCGAGTTCCTTCATGGACTCGATGAGTTGACCCCTTTGACTTAGGGTTTTCCTTTCCTTTCTTGGTCTTTCAAATTCTGGGTGTTACATCTAAGCTTTCGTAGAGCCATTTTCGGGATGTTGTGGTTCTAAGGGGGGTATAACCTCATATCTTGAACCATTGAGGGTTCACATGCATAAAGGTGCCAACTTTATGGCCATGGTTGTCCCAGGCACCATGTAGACCTCATTTTTGGGTCTTTTGAGCTTGATGACCCATGCATGGATGTAAAATTTTTGGCTTTACGTGTATTATGGACCCTAGGAGGTTAGATCTATGTTCTGGATGCATTAAGGCCAACTGAAATCGACTGAATAGTTTTGGACATGGACAGATTCAGATAGTCGCTTATACGACTCGGAGATCGGGTTGCAGTTTCCCCCAAACCTCTTCTGATAATGAGCAATGTGTTGAGTTGGGAAGAAGACTCAGCCAGTTGGGTTCGTTATGGACCTGAAGATCATGGAACTCGGCGAGTTCAAGAAGAAACTTGGCGAGTTCAAGACTAAGTGCCAACTGCACGAAGAAGAACTCGACGAGTTCATGGAGAACTCGGCGAGTCCAGGACTAACCGCAACAACTTACAAGAAGAAGGACTCGACGAGTTCAAGGATGAATTTGGCGAGTCAGTTCTAACTCGGTGAGTTCTTGAAAGACTCGGCGGGTAGGGTCGAAGCTTTTAGCATTTCAAGGTTTATGGAACTCGGCGAGTTGAGTAAACCAGATGTTGACCTTGACCAAAAGTTGACTTTGACCAAGGTGTTGACATTAACTTTGACTTTGACCTGAGTTGACCCATGAAAGGGGTTGAGAGTATGAAATGGTAATTAAGGAAGATTGTTATGTGTAGGAGTTAAGAGGAGTTGATCCCGACATCGAGGACAGTTCAAACACTTCACAACATTGAGGTGAGTTATCTTCCAGTAGGAGTGGGTCAAAGGCCATAATGCCGACCCACTAGCAGGAGTTGTTGTTGGATGATTGTCTTTGTGATAATTATCTGATTTGCCATTATCGGTTATGTTTGTGTGCCAGGATACTATGTGAAACATTCCAGTAGTAGTAGGGGTGAAATAGTCCCCAGTTACCGGTCGAAAGATACCAAAGGTGGGAGGTTAGCTGTCGGTTACTAGTTGAATGATACCGAAGGCGATGGTAGCTGCAGGTTACCGGTTGAAAGATACCAAAGAGGAGCTTGGCTCCCAGTTATGCCAGATAGTTACCGGTTGAAAGATACCAAGGAATAGGCATTATGAGGTATGTGGTATGATGAGGAAACTCACTAAGCCTTGTGCTTACGATTTTCAGTTTTCTTTCAGGTACCTCTTCAGCGATGGGGAACGAGTCGGCACGGTAGCAACGCATCAAACACATGTTGGATTTCCGCATTATTAGATTCTTGGGATTGTACTACGATATTATTATTATTATCACCATGATCATTTTTTATGACATGGTTGAGACCCGGGGTCAATGGATTTTATGTAGTGAAACAACTCGATGATGTTTTTCTATAGAATGTTTTTATGAAATGTTATATCAAAAATGAAAATCTTGGCCTTGAAAATTAGGATGTTACAAGTTGGCCTTGAAAATTGTGTATGTTTTATGTTCTATTTAGGATCGTTCCATATGAACAGTATCCCAGTTAAGGTGTTGTTCGATTTGGGGGCTACCCGATCATTTGCCTCTCTTTCCCTTTGCAAGATGTCTCCTGAGTCCTCGGGCAGGTTGGATTTCCCTATAGAGGTCAAGATTGCTGATAACCGATCAGTACGAGCATCAGAGGTTTTTAGAGATTATGTTCTGAGGCTGTATAGGGAGCGCTACTTGGTATACTTGGTTTGTCATTTTGTTGCGTGAGGACAAGGTCATCATAGTCATGGACTGGTTGAGCCCTAATGAGGAAGTAATCGACTGCGCACAACAGTTGGTACGGGTCAGGACTCCATGCGGGGGAGAGCTAGTGATTCAGGGTGAGAGGCCACAACATGGACCAACTTTATGCTGAACGGTGAGGGTAGGTGCTACCTTCAGCAGTGTTGCGCATGGTATGTCGCCTATATTAAGGATACCCAGGAGACGGGTAAGGCAACAGTGAGTGATGTAACGGTGGTATGAGAGTACATGGATGTATTCCCAGAGGAGCTGCTTGGGATACCCCTGAAGAGACAGGTTGAGTTCAGAATTGACATGGTCCCTGGTGCAGCTTTGATAGCCAAGGCACCATATCGGTTGGCCCCTCCTGAGATGTAGGAATTGTCTATACAGTTGCAGGAGCTGTTAGACAAGGGATTCATTAGGACGAGCAGTTCACCCTGAGGAGTCTCGATTTAGTTTCTGAAGAAGAAGGACGGGTCGCATCGGATGTGTATAGATTACCGGGAGCTGAACAAGGTAACAGTGAAGAACCGTTACCTACTCCCGATGATTGATGACCTCTTCGACCGGCTACAGAGGCATATTGGTTTTCCAAGATAGATTTACATTCAGGATACCATCAGATAAGGGTCAGAGACGAGGATGTATAGAAGACTACGTTTCAAACTTGCTATGGCCACTACGAGTTCGTGGTGATGCCCTTCGGGTTCACCAATGCTCTAGCCGTGTTCATGGACCTCATGAACTGCGTTTGCAGACCGATGTTGGATCGGTCTATGATATTTTTCATTGATGACATCTTGTTTTATTCCAAGGCACATGAGTGGCATGCAGGGCACATGCGGGAGGTTTTGGATACCCTAAGGGGGGAGAGCTTGTACGCCAAGTTCTCTAAGTGCAAGTTCTGGTTGCGCGAGGTGTAGTTTCTTGGGCACCTTGTCAACTAGAACGATATTCAGGTCGACTCGGCCAAAGTAGAGGTCATAATGAGATGGGAGGTTTCGAGGTCTCCATCTGAGATTCGGAGTTTCCTGGGATTGGCAGGTTATTATCGGAGATTCATTCAGGATTTCTCCAAGATAGCCATACCCTTGACCCGGTTGACGAAGAAAGACGTGATCTTTCATTAGGGGCCTGAGCAACAGGAAGCGTTCGAGACATTGAGACAGAGACTATGTGAGGCAATAATCCTTGCCCTGCCAAAGGGCATTGAGGATTTTGTAGTATACTACGATGTGTCCATCTCGGGTTTGGGCGTGGTATTAATGCAGATAGGGAATGTTATTGCCTACGCTTCGAGGCAGTTGAAGCCTCATGACGCAAACTACCCGACACACAATCTGGAGTTGGGGGCGGTTGTATTCGCCCTCAAGATTTGGCGACACTACCTCTATAGGGTCTGATGTACCATTTGTTGGATTAGTGTCTAAGTCCATAACTATATTTGGTATGTACTTGACCTGGTTGAGCATGGTACTTTTGAGTTGCCTTCACCAAAGCAACTTGATAGGATGATTTATAAAGAAAGAGGATATTATGGTTTATTAATATATTATAAGAATAGTATATTAAAGGAGAAATCATATTGATTAATTAATGTTAGTTAAATAATTAATTATTGTGACTATAAGAGATTAATTAATTAAAGGGGACTGGAATTGCAATTATAAGATAATTGGTTTTGGGTTGTGAATCCATAAGGATATAGGCATGGATGAATTTTGGGTGAAGTCCATCTTGAATTCGTCTAAGTGGGCCTTATTATGGAAGGTTCTTTGGACTGCTTAAGGCCTAAGCTATCCAATTAAGGTTTTGACTGAAACACTAATAGCACAAGTATATAAGGACCCCTAGGGGCTAGAAAAATCGGCCACCTAATCCCTTGGAAGCTTGGAGCCAAATTCTAGCCTCTCATCCTCTCTCCTAAGCGTCATCCTCTTTCCTTGGTGTTTGTAAGCCATTAGAGGCATCACATTTAAGGTACTTGGTTCTCGTAAGCTTTGAATATTCAAGTTTCATACTACAACCAAGAGGTGATATTTTATTTGGTTATTTATATAGATCTCTAGTATTGTAGTATGCTAGGTTAGGGTATTCAAGTCTTGGATGAATTTCATGTACAATAGGGAAACCCAGATCCAAGCTTTAGGGTTTTTGCATGTGTACATAGGAATGCTCTTTTGTGTAAAACCCATCAGTGGTATCAAAGCCTTCATTGATTTCTATTGTATTTGATGCCCTGTATGTTCATCTTTCTTGAAAAGTCGTTTTTTGGGTCCTCTGCCTGCCTGACTCGGCGAGTCACTTGCTGGACTCGACGAGTTAGCCCAACTCGGCGAGTCAAGACAGTAGCATGGTGAGTTCGGGAGTCAGATAGAGGGAATTTCAGGATTTTATGCCTATTTTGCTGTGGGATAATTACCAAAACGTTTTTAATTGATAAAATATGAATTTTATTGATATTGTGTGATTATCCTTTCCAAAAGAAAAGGTGATTTCAAATTAATTGAATAATTATTTCCTTATATGATAAAATTTGATTATTTGAATTATTTGATCAATTATCTTGCATGAAATTGGATTAGGTCAAAATTAGATAATCATCAAGATTAATTGTTAACTGTTTACTTGAATTTTGATCTAGATAGTTTTGATATGTTTCAAAACTTGCCCTCAAGATTTTGAATTTAAATTTTGAATTAAAAGTTAATTTTTGAATTAGTTAAATTCCAAACCCTATAATTTTACAAGTTTAAAATTCACCCTATATTATTATAATATTATAAGAATAATTATTATATATGTATAAGATAAATGTTAGTCTTACCGTTAGTAGGCCTCATTCACGAAGCCGATCTTAAACGGGGTATAAGGTTATGGCCTATAAAATGGCCGTTTAATGGGTGTTCACTCTAACCCACTGCTTCCTTGATTGGTGGAGAGTTGTTAGCTGAACGGGTAGGATAGGGTAACTAATTCCTCATTAAAAGTATACTGATTGATAAAGTAACTAAATGTTTTCATAAAATTCCTAATCTTAGTTACTTTAGGAAAAATGTGAATTTGATGCTATTCCATGGAATTACACTTTGTACCCTTTCTAAGATGTTAGTGGAGCATGTGTGGTTAACTAGCACATTAATTTGGCTCTAAGCATAGGTGGCAAAGGGTTACTCGTTGTTTGTCATAAATCAATGGAGCGTGTGTGGCTAACTGACACATTGATTAGATGATTCTAACGTCAAGGGCACCAAGTGCATTCACATGGTTATTCCCACCTTGTTTGTGATCCTTGGTCTCCCAGTCACAAACTTGAAGGGCATATCAAGATTTAAAGATGCCATTGAAAATTTCAATGAGTCTCAAAAGATCTAGGAGTTTTCAATACATTTAAAACTTAATCATTTCTGTTTTTCATGGTGGAAATTAGTGAATCGTCAATCACTTACCTTCAAATTATTTGTTGTTTATATTACGACATCCCTCTTCTAAATTGAAAATAATGTTGATGGATCCTATCCCTAATTTCTCATTTGGGTTTTAAATTAATTAGGGATTCTTATCTAATTAACTTTGTCACTTTTCCTTTTCAGATGTCGAACTCGAGCAACAACAACGCTTCAGGCTCAACCTCATCCGACTCGTTCTCACTCATGAACTTGTGTGGGAGGGTAATATTTGATGGGACCAATTTTAATGATTGGACCCACAACATCTGAATGGTTACTTGCTATGAAGAAAAGGATCATGCCCTCGATAAGGAGCAGAAAGAGGGGAATGTCAACACTGCTTTTAACGTCCCAAAAATCCATACCAAATTTTTTTGTTTAAATCATTATCAAAACCATATTCATAGAAACATATCATAAGTCATAACATAAATTCAGAGTATTAATTCCCAAAACATATTTCATTATCAGAGTAAAACATCCCAGGCTGACTAATCAATGGTGTGTGCCATGCGATCACCCCGAGCTCTTCCCTCCGCTACCAGAAGTACCTGAAACCAAAACTAAAAATCGTAAGCATGAAGCTTAGTGAGTTACCCAACCTACCACATACCCTACACAAACACAAACAGCATATATTGGGCCACGACCGCTATTTCGGGCCTCGCCCCCTACCTCGGGCCCCGTCTGTTACAGCGGCCCTGACGCTCCAGACCTCGCCTGGCTTCGAGCCCCGCTCGGAATACATATCTGTTTCTTTTAGGCCCCGCTTGTATTTGGGCCCCGCCCGCTAACCACATAATACAATTAGCATATAACACATAATTGAACATACCCTACTGTAATCCCGTCCTTAGGCCTTGCCCCTGTCCTGTCACCAGTGAGTCATGGAACCCCGTCCAAGCTCCTACGGTAAGTGAGATATGGGCCATGCCCACACTCACGCCATGCCTATCTCGGGCCTCACCCATGCTCTGCTACTAATGAGATATGGAACACCGTCCATACTCTGCTATTGGTGAGATACGGGACCTCGCCCACACTCACCTTCCTACTAGGCACATACATGCATCACACAGACAACAAGTATACTCTAACATGCAAACCATTCCTTGGGCACCCTCCCTACATCGCACCTTGGTCCAGAATATCATACTAGCAAACAGTGCCTAGGGCTAACCCCCAGATCTTCCTACTCATAACTACATGGGCTGGAATTGTGGCTGTAGACGCATTCACACAAAGGGAAACTCACCTGCACTGCTGAAATTGCTGATAACCCTCTGGCTATTGTTCGATAATCCTCTGAACCGTTGATCCACTAGCTCCTCGAGCTATCAATATCAATATAATATACACTTAGTCCCAAACTGAACTCTTAGAATATGTCTAAGTCCACTCTTTCCAAAGTCAAATTCCTGGTCAAAGTCAACCTTCTTGACTGACTCTACTCGCCAAGTCGCCCCAAGACTCGTCGAGTCCATGCATTCAGAAACTCCCATAAAACGACTCAAATCGCTGAGTCACCCCAAGACTCGTCGAGTTCAATGATCTTTGAGTCCCATCCTGCCCAACTCAATGAGTCACCACTCAACTCACCGATCTAAGTCTTAACCCGGAAAGGTTAGTGCTTTGCAACCTGACTCGCCGAGTCCATGACAATCTTCAACAGACTCGCCGAGTTGTTCTTCCAACTCGTCGAGTCCATGCCCACCTTCATCCAACTCTCCGAGTTCACCCATATGACTCATCGAGTCACTTCAATTCTTAATCCATATAGTGGCTTTTCAAGCCATGCAGGGGCTCGAACTCATAGATCCACTCTTCCCAAGTCTATTCCTCACGTAAAGTTGCAAACTTTACGTGAAACCAAAGAGATATGGGCTTAAAACACTCTAGGGATAGGTTTTGTGACCAAGGGGCTTTACCAACAACTTATTGGCATAAACTTTATGGCTTTCTGGATCCTTAATAGCCTAGATCTGAGGTAGCAACCTCAGATCTACTCTAAACTCAAAATAAACCTCCTCCATACTCAAAAAAGCCCAAATCTCAACCATAAGATAGATCAAAATGCAATAAGGTTAGCTTATTACCTCAAGGGATCTGAAAAGCCACACCAACTCTGGATCTAAAGCCAATCCTTGAACCACCAAAGGTTCCCTTCCTGCCTCTTCCTTCAAATCACCTAAATGGCAAGAAAGCTTGAATGTGCTAAAATGGAGGCTTAGGGTTTCGTGTTCTGGATAAGAGAGGCTATAGAGAACCCTAAGGGAGAGAATGAGATGTTTATATAGGGCACCAAGTCCCGAACTTAGGACTTCCCAATCCATACTGGACTCGTCGAGTCCACTCTCCGACTCGTCGAGTCCGTCACTTACTCTTCAACCTGGATCTCGCTCGGACTCGTCGAGTTCCACCTTGGACTCGACGAGTTTACCCCTTTGACTTAGGGTTTTCCTTTCCTTTCTTGGTCTTTCTGATTATGAGTGTTACACTGCTACTCCCGAGGAGATTGCTACCTTCGAGGCCTACAAGCGAGATGCTACGAAAGTCCATTGCATCATGCTCGCAACAATGACTGCAGAACTCTAGAAGTCATACGAGGACTACTATATGTATGAGATGCACCAGGATTTGTTGGACCAGTACCACTAAAGTGCTAGGCAGGAGAGGTACGAGATCATCACTTCGATGATCACTACCAAAATGAAGGACGAAGAGTTTTTCACTACTCATCTGCAGAAGATGCATAGGTATGTTGACCACCTGTTGAAGTTAAATGTTAACTTAGATGAAGAGCTGGCAATTGATATCATTCTTCATTCGTTGCCACCCTGATTCAACTACTTTCGCATGACCTACAACATGAACAAAGAGGAGGTCATATTGTGCAAGCGTCAAGGCTTATTGAGGACTGATGTGAGTAACCTCAAGGATAAATCAGTTGCATTAACTCCGGCTATAGTTTCCCCCGTCTTAGCTATTAGGTAGGGAAAGGGTAATAAGAGGAAGGATCCTTCCAAGAGCCACCATAAGGGAAACTCCCATGATGACACCTCTTCTAGTGGAACCAAGGCTAGTCCCGTTGCACCTACCTCTAACCCAAAGGATGCAGAGTGCTACTACTGCCATGAGAAGGGGCATTGGAAACGTAGCTGCCCAAAGTATCTAGAAGATATCAAGGATGGGAAGATCAAGCCGTCCTTCGTAGGTATTTATACTATTCAATCTAATGATTCATCACATGCTATTTCTTGAGTTCTTGATACAGGGTGTTGTTTTCATATTTGTTCTGATTTGCAGGGCGTAAGAAGAAATAGGGATGTGGAGCATGGGAAGATAAACTTGATCATAGGGAACAAAAGATCGTTGTCTTTCACCAAGATTGGAGTTTACTATTTAGTGCTTAGTAATGGATTAGGACTAGATTGGAATAATTGTTTCTATTCGCCTGAAATGGCAAGAAACATTATTTCTTTTCATGGTTTGTATGGAGAAGGATTTAGATATTCATTTGATAATGAAAAGGGTTCTATTAATGCTTATCTTAATGGTGTTTTCTATTTTAAAGCATTGCCTTGTAATGGAATATATGAAACTATGATGGTTGTAGACAACTTAGGAAATGATGTGTTACATATCGATTCTTCCAATAGTTTGGACAAAGCATGCTTGTGGCATTGTCGTCTTGGACATGTCAACAAGAAACGCATAGCCCAACTCTAAAAGGATGGAGTGTTGGAGTCATCGACCTTCGGGACGATGACGTATGCGAGTCTTGTTTGCTTGGAAAGATGACCAAGTCACCCTTGAGTAGTACTTGTGAAAGGGGTGAGGGTTTATTGGATCTCATACACACCAATGTGTGTGGGCCCTTTAGATCCACCACAAGGGATATGAGCCGCTTCTATGTGACTTTCATCGAAGATTATAGCAGATATGGGTATATCTACTTAATCACGCACAAATCAATCTACTTAATCAAGCACAAATCAGAAACTTTTGAAAAGTTTAAAGAGTTTAAGCAGGAAGTGGAGAATCAGTTAGGCAGGAAAATCAAGATGCTTCGATCTGATCAAGGAAGAGAGTACCTAAGTCTGGAATTCCACGACTACCTCAAGGAATTCAGAATCGTTTTGCAATTGACGCCGACTAGGACACCGTAATTGAATGATGTAACTGAGAGGTGTAATCAAACCTTGCTAGACATTATTCATTTCATGATGAGTCGTGCTTCGTTACCTATCTCATTCTAGGGTATGCCTTAGAGACTACCACCCATATCCTTAACTTAGTCCCTACAAAGAAGGTGGCCAAAATACCTCACGAGATGTGGATAAGGAAAGCTCCCTCGTTGGCACATATCAAGGTTTGGGGTTGCGAGTCTTTCGTAAGATGAGAGACTCACGACAAGCTCGAACCTCGTAGTGAGCAGTGTATTTTCATCGGCTATCCACAGAAGTCCTTTGGATATCTCTTCTATAGATCGAGTGAGAATGTTGTCTTCGTTGTGAGGAGAAGAGTTTTATGAGAGCGAGAAATTATAAGCCAAGGGGACAGTGGGAGGCAAATCGATCTTGAAGAGCTTCAAGAATCGAATGATGAAGGAACCTCTAACACTGGCGCTCAACTTGAGGAGGAAACTCCTGTTGAACCAATTGACAATTGCTTACCTCTTAGACATTCCAGTAGAGTTAGTGTTCCACCTGTCTTATACGGTTTTCATATAACAAATGAGGGTGATACGTTTATTAGTGATACTACACTAATAAATTTGGATGAACCTAATAGCTACAAGGAAGCCATGGCAGGCCCGAAGTCTGCAAAATGGAAAGAGGCTATGGACAGCAAGATTCAATCCTTGTATGACAACCAAGTCTGGAATTTGGCTGGCAATGTGCCAGGTCGTAAGGCGGTGGGGTGCAAGTGGATCTTCAAGAAGAAGATCAACATAGATAGGAAGGTGCACAATTATAAGGCACGATTGGTTGCGAAGGGCTTTAATCAAACTCCCAGTGTTGACTATGATGAGATCTTCTCGCCAGTTGCGAAGATAAAGTCTATTAGGGTGATGCTAGCCATAGCTGCATTTAATGAATATGAAATATGACAGATGGATGTCAAAACCACTTTCCTTAATGGAAAGTTGGCTAAGGATGTTTACATGAGTCAGTCAGAGGGTTTTGTCGATGCGAGGCATCCAAAAAGAGTGTGTAAGCTTGAGAAATACATTTACGGATTGAAACAAGCATCTCGCAGATGAAATCTTTGTTTCGACAAGAAAGTTAAAGAGTTTGGCTTCCTGCAAAGCGAAGATGAAGCGTGTGTATATGTCAAAGCCAGTGGGAGTATAGTTAGCTTCCTCGTTTTGTAGGTCGATGACATACTACTCATAGGAAACAACATTCCGACCCTGTAGGAAGTCAAGTCTTGGCTTGGGAAGTGTTTCTCTATGAAGGACCTTGAAGAGGCTACCTATATTTTAGGAATAAGGATAGTAAGAAACAGGAGTAAAAGATTAATAGGACTTAGTCAGAAAACTTACTTGGACAAGGTACTAAAACGTTTTAGTATGGAGAATTCCAAGAAAGGAGAGCTACCAATCCAAAGTAATGCCAAGTTGAGTAAGACTCAAAGCCCGAGTACTGAAGTCGAAATAGCAGAGATGAGTCGAGTACCTTACGCTTCTGCAGTTGACTCGATCATGTATGCTATGACTTGCATTCATTCATAGCGAAACACTTCCTAAGCCAGGAGTTGACTTCCTGCAGGGTCGGGATATCGTTTCCTATGAGTACTATGTCATTGACATACAAAACAAGGAAGCTAACTATACTCCCACTGGCTTCGACATATACACATGATTCATCCTTGCTTCACAGGAAGCCAAACTCTTTGACTTTCTCATTGAAACAAAGATATCATCAGGAAGCTAAACTCATGTACCTTTCTATTGGTTCCCTAAGAATACAAGTTATTTTGAAAGAGAGTATAAACATTTGAGTTGGTGAGCTCATAAGACTTTTAGTGTCAACGGTTTGCATTTGTTTCATGAAAATTTTTGTATTTGCCTAGTGAAAATGTTTGTATACTTCCTAGAAAATCCTATATTTTCTTCTTAAATGGAAAATAGTCTTCTACACAAGACCAAACAGTTATTATGTTACGTTCTATTAAAAATAGTGTAAAATGTATGTTTTTACTTGAAATAGTATAAAATGTATGTTTTCCATATTTGTAAACCATCTTTACTAGAAAAAAAAAAGTATGCATTTCTCATGTGAGAAATCATTGTAAGAATGTAATGTAAAATGAAGATTTATAGTAGTATTGAGTAAAATAAACTACTAATGCATTAACTACCTTTTAACCAAACTAGTTAGTTAAGGTTAAAATGTGATTAAGGCTATAACCATACTTGATTGACAAGTGTAAAACACGACGTTCTTCAGGCATCGAAAAAGATATGATATTTGTCACTCGTAGACCTGCCGGTCCCAACTGTAGCTAACAACCAAGGTGTGGGATTGTCAGTCCCGTATAGATCTATACACAAACTCACGCTCTCCCTCCAGGAGACTCTGGTTATAAAATGTGACATAGCAAGAATGTAACAGCTCGGAATTTCCAAGTATTTATTATTAGTGTATTTTGGAGAATTGTGAGTGGACTCGGCGAGTTGGAGCTCAAACTCGCCAAGTAGGATCACGATTTTGGATGCGGGTTCGCGTCTGGACTCGGCGAGTCCAAGAGTAGACTCGGCGAGTCCATGCTGTTTAATGAAACCCTAATTTCCAGGGTTTAAGACCTATTTAAAGGGGCTTATAGCTATCATTTGCAGCCACCAACCCCTACAGAGAAACCCTAAAGAGATTTGAGCGTTTTGGGAGAGAAAAGAGGCCATTATTGACCTTTGAAGCTTGGTTTTGCAAGGCAAAGGATATTCTAGATAAGAGAAGGCAAGGGAAGTGGACATTCTGCGATTTTGGAGCTCAGAGCATCATCTTGGAGGTATATCTTGGTTTCCTTTTTCGTTTTTATGATGAACATGGGGGTTTAGGGTTTCTTGACCCCTTTGTTGGTTAGATTTGATGTCCATTTCGTCCCTATTCATGACAAGGCTTGAGATGAGATCCATAGTGGTCCAGAAGAGCTGTATTTCTTAAGCTTTATGAGGGTTCATGAGAGTATTGGCCTAGAGATATGAGATATGGGGCTAAAACATCATTTATGAGAAAATAGTTGTTGTTTGATCCCCAAGGTTTGGACTTTACGTGATTATCATGCTTGGGGAGGCCATATCTATGAATGTATGGAACAGATCTGACCTAGGGAGGGGTGAGCTGCTATGAGATGCTTGAGAGTGAATAGGTAGCAGCGAGGAGCTTATGAGAGATCTGTTAGAAAGTGATAGAGTACTTGGAATTGGGATTCGAAGAGGAGGATTTGGGGTGTATGCTGAAACGGGGTGGACAGTAGTATTGGGCCCGTACTACTGAAAGCACCGGGGCGGTGTACGGTCCAAGTAAGAATCCTCGGAATACCAAGGATCAAGGAGGGATGAGTGTCGAGTGTGAGTATACTCAAATGAATTCTAATTTATCGTATGTTGTATTTCAGAGGTTGATCATGGTGAGGACACGTCATATGCCAGAGGGTGTTGGGGCTAGTGATGAGGAGATCCGTCAGATCATTCACGAGGAGGTGGCTGCGGCCATCAGGGCAGAGATACCAGAGATGTTCGGGTCTATTAATACCAAACTGATTGAGACTTTCGACGAGCATTATGCTCCTCTTTTGGAGGCTGTTGTTGCTGCAGCCACCGCAGCTGTTGCTGCTGCGAGGCTTCAGGGTGGTGATGCGTTGCTGTTCCGGGAGTTCAGCAACACGAAACCACCAGAGTTTGATGGGACCCAGGACCCGGTGGCGGCTATGAGATGGATTTCTGACATAGAGGGGTGTTTCTTCACTTGCTCATCTCTTGAGCATTTGAGAGTATGGTTCGCGCTGAACCAGCTTCGCTTGGGAGCGAAGGACTGGTGGAAGTTTGTGACAGCGCACTTTTCGCCTGCTGAGCTTGCAGCGGTGACCTAGGAGAGGTTCACTGCGATGTTTCGAGATAAGTACGTTCCCCAGGTGGAGAGGGGTCATTTGGCCCAGGAGTTTCTGACCCTCAAGCAGGGCACTGAGTCTGTTACGGTGATTACTAGGATGTTCCATGAGACGGCGATGTTCTGCCCTAAGCACCTGTCCACTGAGCAGGCACGTATGAGCTGGTATTTGAGTATCTTGAGGCGAGACATTCGGGAGTTCGTGGCGAACTCCTTGTACCGGACATTTGCTGAGCTTCAGGAAAATGCCCGGAAGAGGGAGATCGAGTTGGAGACTCAAGCTAGGGAGGAGGCTGAGCCTCAGGGGAGGGATCGGCGACCGGCACAATTCCAGCCGGCAGCCAAGCGAGCCAAGCCCGCTGATCCCAAATCAGGTAGCCAGAAGGGCCGCACTTGTGGAAAGTGCGGCAAGGGTCATGATGGAGTATGTAGAGCTGGATCTTGCTACAAATGTGGCAAGGAGGGGCATATGGCCAAGGACTGCCCCAAGGGGTTTGCAGTATGTTTTCACTACAACCAGACCAGACACCGGAAGGCGGAATGTCCGTAATTGCAGGGATCAACTCAGGGAGCACCTCAGGGATCTGCCCCTGCCGCTATCAGAGCTACCGAGAGTCGGCCAGTGAAGGCCGAGGCGCCGAGGGCACGCGGGAGAGCCTTTCAATTGACCGCGGAGGAGGTCCGCGCAGCGCCCGATGTCGTGGCTGGTATGTATTCTTTCGTGTATTTATTGTAATGTTGAGATATTATGCTTATATTATGTTATGCGTAGGTACTTTTCTTGTGAATTTTGTACCTGCCTCGGTATTATTTGACTCAGGTGCGAGTCAGTCTTTTGTATCTTTGGCTTTTAGTCAGCACATCAGTGTTAGTTGCGAGGCGCTGAGTCGGCCCCTGAGAGTTTCCATAGCTGATGAGAAGGTGATATATGCCACGGAGGTGATCCGTGGGTGCGTACTCGAGATTTTCGGTGTTGAGTTTCCGATTGATTTGGTTCCTATTGCCATGGGGGATGTCTGTGTCATTGTGGGCATGGACTGGTTGAGCAGGTTCGGTGCGGTTATCGACTGCGAGCGACAGCTGGTGACCATACGAGACCCTAGTGGGGGAGTTCTTACAGTGTACGGCGAGGGTACTCGTTCTGGATCAGCGTTTTGTTCGGCTGCTAGGGTGAGGCAGTGTCTACAGCAGGGTTGTAAGGGTTTTGTGGCATACGTGTCGGATACGCGGTTTGATTCCAATAGGCCGAGGTCCGTGGAGGAGGTTCCTATAGTGCGTGAGTTCCCGGATGTCTTTCCAGAGGAGTTGTCGGGTGTGCCTCCCGTGCGGCAAGTAGAGTTCGGTATCGATTTGGTCCCGGGGGCCGCTCCTATCGCTAAGGTGCCTTATCGTCTTGCACCTCCAGAGATACAAGAGTTATCCTTGCAGCTTCAGGAGCTGCTGGGGAAAGGGTTTATTCGGCCAAGCAGCTCACCGTGGGGAGCGACTATTCTGTTCGTCAAGAAGAAGGATGGTTCACACCGGATGTGCATTGATTACCGGGAGTTGAACAAGCTGATGGTCAAGAACCGTTACCCATTGCCAAGGATCGACGCTTTGTTCGACCAGTTGCAGGGAGCATCTTGGTTCTCCAAGATCAATTTGAGGTCTGGCTACCATCAGGTGAGGGTGCGAGATGAGGACATCCAGAAGACAGCGTTTAGGACGTGTTATGGGCATTATGAGTTTGTGATGATGCCTTTCGGACTCACCAATCCCCCGGCATGTTCATGGATCTCATGAACCGGGTGTGTAGGCCGATGTTGGATCGGTCGGTGATTGTATTCATTGATGACATTTTGGTATATTCGAGATATAGAGAGCAGCATGAGGAGCATTTGAGGGAGATCCTCGGAGTTCTGAGATCGGGGAGACTTTATGCCAAGTTCTCCAAGTGTGATTTCTGGTTGTGAGAGGTCCAATTACTAGGACACCTTGTTAACCAGGAAGGGATATTGGTCGACCCGGCCAAAGTTGAGGCGATGATGAGTTGGGAGGTGGCGAGGTCACCCTCCGAGATCAGGAGTTTTCTAGGGTTGGCTGGTTATTATCGGAGATTTATCAGGGATTTCTCTAAGATCGCAGTGTCACTCACTAGGTTGACCCGAAAGGGTGTCGCTTTTTCATGGGGCCCCGAGCAGCAGGCCTCCTTTGAGACGCTTCGCCAAAGGTTATGCGAGGCCCCGGTGTTAGCCCTCCCGGAGGAAATGGAGGACGTTGTTGTATACTGTGATGCATCGATCTTGGGGTTGGGAGCGGTGCTGATGCAGAGAGGGCATGTGATAGCATATGCATCGAGGCAGTTGAAGCCTCATGAAATGAGGTATCCCACCCATGAATTAGAGTTGGGGGAAGTGGTGTTCGCCCTCAAGATTTGGCGTTACTTTTTGTATGGGGTTCGGTGTACGATATACACGGACCATAAGAGTCTGAAGTATTTGATGGATCAGCCTAACCTAAATATGCGACAGAAGAGGTGGTTGGATATGGTTAAGGATTATGATTGTGAGATCCTGTACCATCCGGAAAAGGCTAATGTGGTAGCCGACGCCCTGAGTCGTAGGGTGGAGAGCGCCCCATTACGAGATGTATGTTTGCGATTGACCATCATGACTCCGGTGTTGGACACCATTCGAGGAGCACAGGCTGAGGCAGTGAGGTCGGAGAACCAGAAGAGAGAGCGAGTTGTTGGGTTGGTATAGGAGTTCGCTACTGATGGTCGGGGGCTTATGACTTTTCATGGGCGTATTTGGGTACCGTTTGTGGGGGAACGCGTACCATTTTGATGGAAGAGGCTCATCGGTCGAAATTCTCGATCCATCCTGGGATCACTAAGATGTATTTGGATTTGAGGAAGGAGTATTGGTGGCCCTGTATGAAGAGGGATGTTGCGTGGTTTGTTGAGAGGTGCTTAACCTGCCGTAGGGTTAAGGCTGAACACCAGAGACCGCATGGTAAGTTGCAGCCGTTGGAGGTTCTTGAATGGAAGTGGGAACAGATCACCATGGATTTCATCACCAAATTGCCAAGGACTGCTCGGGGAGTTGATGCAATTTGGGTGATTATGGACAGGTTGATGAAGAGCGCTCACTTCCTTGCTATCAGCGAGAGTTCTTCCGTAGAGATGTTAGCAGAGATGTACGTGAGGGAAGTAGTATCTCGGCATGGGGTGCCGATCTCGATTGTCTCAGACCGGGATGTACGTTTCACTTCCAGATTCTGGAAGAAGTTTCATGAGGAGCTGGGTACTAGGCTGCATTTTAGTACCGCATATCACCCCCAAACAGATGGACAGAGTGAGCGGACGATTCAGACGCTCAAGGACATGTTCCGAGCATGTGTATTGGATTTCGGGGGAAGTTGGGATACATATTTGCCCTTGGCCGAGTTTTCTTACAACAACAGCCATCATTCGAGCATTGGTATGCCATCTTTTGAGCTGTTGTATGGGAGGAGGTGTCGTACACCCATTTGCTGGGGAGAAGTCGGACAGCACGTTATGGGCAACACTGAGATCGTACTTCAGATGAAAGAGCAGATCCAGCAGGTCAGACAGAGGTTATTGACCACTCAGAGTCGACAGAAGAGTTATGCGGATAGACACCGGTCCGAGCTTGAGTTTCAGGTCGGCGACTTTGTGCTCCTGAAGGTCTCTCCTTGGAAAGGAGTGATTCGATTCAGGAAGAGGGGCAAGTTGGGGCCTCGATATATCGGACCATTTCAGGTAGTCGCGAGGGTAGGCAGGGTAGCCTATCGTTTGGATTTGCTAGCAGAGCTAGGGCAGATTCACGACACTTTCCATGTGTCGCAATTGCGGAAGTGTATAGCCGATGAGTCGGTAGTGGTTCCATTAGAGGATATTCAGGTGGATGCGAGCCTGAATTATGTTGAGAGACCAGTGGCAATCAGAGATCGGAAAATCAAAGTTCCGAGGAACAAGGATGTACCTTTGGTTTTGGTTCAGTGGCAGCATTGGAAGGGGTCTGAGATGACTTGTGAACCGGAGCGTGAGATGCACGAGCAGCATCCGGAGTTATTTGCAGAGCGAGACTTCGAGGGCGAAGTCTAGTTCTAGTGGGGGAGAATTATAACAGCCCGGAATTTCCAGGTATTTATTATTAGTGTATTTTGGAGAATTGTGAGTGGACTCGGCGAGTTGGAGCCTAAAATCGCCGAGTAGGATCGCGATTTTGGATGCGGGTTCGCGTCTGGACTCGGCGAGTCCAAGAGTGGACTCGGTGAGTCCATGCTGTTTAATGAAGACCTAATTTCCAGGGATTAAGACCAATTTAAAGGGGCTTATGGCTGTCATTTGCGGCCACCAACCCCTAGACAGAAACCCTAAAGAGATTTGAGCGTTTTGGGAGAGAAAAGAGGCCATTATTGACCTTTGAAGCTTGGTTTTACAAGGCAAAGGATATTCTAGCTAAGAGAAGGCAAGGGAAGTGGACATTCTGCGATTTTGGAACCCAGAGCATCATCTTGGAGGTATATCTTGGCTTCCTTTTTCGTTTTTATGATGAACATGGGGGTTTAGGGTTTCTTGACCCGTTTGTTGGTTAGATTTGATGTCCATTTCATCCCTATTCATGATAAGGCTTGAGATGAGATCCATAGTGGTCCAGAAGAGCTGTATTTCTTAAGCTTTATGAGGGTTCATGAGAGTATTGGCCTAGAGTTATGAGATATGGGGCTAAAACATCATTTATGAGAAAATAATTGTTGTTTGAGCCCTAAGGTTTGGACTTTACGTGATTATCATGCTTGGGGAGGCCAGATCTATGAATGTATGGAACAGATCTGACCTCAGGAGTGAGTTTGAGTTGATGCATGGCATGGACTCGCCGAGTCTGAAGAACAGACTCGGCGAGTAGCATGAAGATTGCCCAGCACCACTCAGCGAGTGGTCTTGCCGAGTTAAGGGATTGACTCAGTGAGTCAAGGAGAGTCAGAGTGGGTTGACAGGTGGACTTAGTCAAGCTGGAACTCACCGAGTTGTTTTTGAGACTCGGCGAGTTGAGTCGTGGAGGCCCCACAACTCATGCCAGGTGGAACTCGTCGAGCTAGAAGAATACTCGTCGTGTCAAAGTGAGGATCCCAGGGAAATCAGTGTATGCGCATAGACCCTCCGAGTCGCTATAGTGCACTCGCCGAATCCGGTCAAAGTTGACCGTTGACCATTGACCAGTGTTGACCTATGTTGACTTGTTAAGGGATAGTCAACCTTATTTGCGAAGTGTTATTTAGAGACGTGTTGTGTTATAGGAGGACTATAGATCGGGAGATCGAGCACGAGTGATTTCAGGGATTTGCGAGCTATCAAGATACACGAGGTGAGTCTTCTCACTATACTTTACCTTGAGTAGGTAACTAGAGTTATGTGATACATTGTTTGTATGCTATATATGTGTATGTGTTGTGTTGCCTTATTCTTTGTGATTTATGCTGTGCATGTTTACAGAGTTAGAACCTGAGGGTTCATAGAGTTTGGGTGCACGGACCCACAGAGTTATAGCCTCGAGTGGCTAATATGTGGTGTATGTGTTATTTTGGGGAACTCACTAATATTTGTGCTTATAGTGTTTGGTATTATTTGTTTCAGGTACTAGTGACGACCGTGGGAAGGTGCCGGCTTGATCAGTACACACGCATGGGAAGGTGCCGGCTTGATCAGTACACACGCATGGGATTTTATGTATTACTTGGATTGAGTTTCAAACATGGTTGTTTTATGAATATTAAGTGAATTATGTTCTATAAAATTTGAAAATTTTGTTTTGAAATTTACGGTGTTACAAAGAATATTGCTATGCCATGAAATAGTATAATCACATTTTAGTTATCTTGTTCTTGTTATAGTATGTAAGTTCCTTTTTGTTCTTGTAAATAAATAGAATACTTTGTAATGAATAGTTATAGTATGTATGTATTGACTCTTGTTTCTTTCTCTGTTCTAGAAAATAGTATGTATTGATCCTCTAAACTATACGTATTATAGTTTACTAGTGTGTTTTTGTTTGAACTTCCACTGATTTGGAGAAAAGACTCAATTGCTCAACATATGAAAATGAGTTAAGTATGTTCTTTGAAAATGGGGTTTAATATTCATGTATAGATTTAGCAAGTATAACTATGATTTAGCCGACAGTCGGACTAGTGATCCTATCCTAAGCCCACAACCAAACAAAGACCAGGAGTTACAGTATTTAGCAATAGTCCTAAGTCGTTAAAGCATACTTATACATAAATATATAAATGAATATGATTTTGATATAAAAAAATTCTAAATATAGTTTAAAAGAGTTTTCTTAAATGATTTTGAGAGTATTTAAGCATAAGAAATCCTTTTGTTTGTTTTCACATGTAAATGTTTAACACAATTAAATTATGTTCTACTTGTATCCCCCCCCCCCCCCCTTAAAAGCATTTAAAAAGGTAAATATTAGGGGTATGAACTCACCTTATTTGAGTGATTCGTTTGTGATTTCGATATAGGATGATTGTTTCCACAAGTTAGCTTCCGGGAAAAAACCAAGTCCTAAATAGCAATTCACGCGATATATTGGCATGAAATTAGTGAATATAACCTCAAAGGTGTTGAGGAAACAACCTAGGATGTAAGAATTACTTATAAAAGAAGTGTTAGAAGCAAAGTCGAGTGGTTGCTTTGAGTTCTTGGTTGGGCTTTCGTGTTTACAGTCGTAAATGGTTCACGGCCATTTGAAGATTCAAGTGTTTTCGGCTGTAACTCAAGTGTGCGTTCTTGGTGAAACCAAGGAGATTCAAGGGTTTACGACTGCAAATCAAGAAATGAAGGGTGATTGATCGATGAAAAGAAGAACACTAGATGTTCTTATCAAGATCCGAAGGTGAATCAAATGATCCTCGGATGATAGTTGAGAGAAAACTATGGGTTTTCGGTTGAAGATCTTGAGAGAAAAAGCTTGAGTTTTTAGCTAGAAGGGAAGAAGTGAGGATTATTTCAGTCAACCATATATATATATATATATATATATATATATATATATATATATATATATATATATATATATATATATATATATATATATATATATTGGGTAGAGTTTGCGGTCCGAAGGAGTTTACGGCTATGAACCGAAGGTTTACGGTCAGAAGTGAGTTCACAGCCGAGAACGAGGTTCTCGGTTGCGTGACGTTTACGGTTGCTAAGGGGTTTTCGGTTCCTGTGAGGCTCCTCGGATTTTGAGTGTTCAAATTTCAAATTTCCACAACCCTTTTAACTAAGTGTTTAACATGAAAAGGTTATAAATCTAACCATAAGATTACATCAAAGCATAAGTTTGACTTTTATTGGATAAGTTTTATGTTTACAAGATTGAAATTACAGGTTGTCACAAATCTGCCAGTTGAGCTTAGCCAGATCCACAACACTTTCCATGTCTCCCTACTGAGGAAGTGCTTGGTAGACAACTAGCGGATATTCGGGTGAATGATAGCTGAACTACATTGAGCAGCCAATAGCCATCCTTGACAGGAAGTCGAAGGATCTGAGGAACAAGAGGGTTGAGTTGGTGAAGGTGCAATGGCAACACCGCAAGGGATCGAAATGGACTTGGTAGCCGCAGGACGAGATGAGAGAGCACAACCCCGAGCTTTTTCTAGACGCAGTAGCAGACTTCGAGGACGAAGTCTAAAATAAGTGGGGGAGATTTGTAGCGCCCGGTTCCTGGTACATATTTTAAATATGAATTTTTGCTTTCTACTCCGGGACTCAGGGAGTTGGAGGCCCCAACTCGTCGAGTCGAGGCGAAACTTGGACGTGGGTAGAAGGACCTACTCGCCGAGTCGGATGCCCCGACTCGGCGAGTAGGATGTATGGATGAAACCCTAATTTTAAGTGTTTGTACCATATTTAAACACCTTAACCGGTTTCCTTTACAGCCTCCAGCACCCTCAAACCATCATCACCAAACCCTAATCGATTTTTGAGTGTTCTTGAGCTCTTTGTGCCATTTTGTGTATGATAGAAGCTTGAGAGGAATGAGGAGGCTTAGGAGATCAAGAGAAGGCAAGTAGATCAAAAAAAATTGGCATATTTCCAGCTTCTTTAAGGTAAAAAGCTTCAACCTTGACCATTTACCTCTTAGATCTCTAGTTAGGGCAAGTTTCTACTTTTTTTAAGCTTTAGTAGAGCCATTTTCGGGATTTTGTGGTTCTAAAGGGGTATTACCTCAGATCTTGAACCATTGGGGTTCCCATGACATAAAGGTGCCAACTTTATGGCCATGAGAGTCCCATGTACCTTGTGGACCTCATTTTTGTGTCTTTTGAGCTTGAAGACCCATGCATGGAAGTAAAGTTGTGACTTTACGTGTAATATGGACCCTAGGAGGTTAGATCTATGTTCTGGATGCATTAAGGTCGACAAAAACCGACTGAATAGTTTTGGACATGGAGGGACTTGTCAAGTCGCTCATATGACTCGGTGAGTTGGGTCGTAGTTTCCCCTAAACCTCTTTTGATAACGAGCAATGTGTTTAGTTGGGAAGAAGACTCAGCCAGTTGGGTTCATTATGGACCTGAAGATCATGGAACTCGGCGAGTTAAAGACTAACTCCCAACTGCATGAAGAAGAACTCGATGAGTTCATGGAGAACTCAGCGAGTCCAAGACTAACCGCACCAACTTACAAGAAGAAAGACTCGACGAGTTCAAGGATGAATTCAGCGAGTTAGTTGTAGAAGGTCCCAATTTTGTACGAAGAAGAACTCGGTGAGTTCTTGAAAGACTCAGCGAGTAGGGTCGAAGCTTTTAGCATTTTAAGGATTATGGAACTCAGCGAGTTGGTGGATCAACTCGGTGAGTTGAGTCAACCAGATGTTGACCTTCACCAAAAGCTGACTTTGCCATGAGTTGTCCCTTGAAAGGGGTTAAAGGTATGAAATGGTAATTAAGGAAGATTGTTCTGTGTAGGAGTTGAAAGGAGATGATCCCGACATCAAGGACAATTCAGAAACTTCACGACATTGAGGTGAGTTATCTTCCAGTAGGAGTAGGTCGAAGGCCACAATGCCAACCCATTAGCAGGAGTTATTGTTAGATGATTGTCTTTGTGATAATTGCTTGGTTTTCCATTATCTCTTATATTTGTGTGCTAGGATGCTATGTGAAACATGCCATTAGTAGTAGGGGTGAATAGTCCCCAATTAGTGGTTGAAAGATACTGAAGCGAAGGATAGCTCCCGGTTACCGGTTGAAAGATACCGAAGAGGAGGTTAACTCCCGGTTACTAGTTGAAAGATATCGAAGGGGAGGGTAGCTCCCAGTTATCGGTTGAAAGATACCGAAGGGGAGCCTAGCTCCCAGTTATGCCAGATAGGTATCGGTTGAAAGATACCAAGAATAGGCATTATTTGGTATGTGGTATGATGGGGAAACTCATTAAGTTTTGTACTTATAGTTTTTTAGTTTTGTTTCAGGTACTTCTTCAGCGAAGGGGAAAGAGCTGGCACGGTAGCAATGCATCACACACACACACCGGATTTTCGCATTATGAGATTCTTGGGATTGTACTTTGATATTATTATTATTGTTATTATCAGCATTATTCTTTTTTGTGACATGGTTGAGACCTAGGGTCTATGGATTTTATGTAATGAAACAATTCGATGATGTTTTTCTATAGATTGTTTTTATGAAACGTTATATCAAAAATGAAATTTTTAACCTTGAAAATTGGGATGTTACACTTACAAACAACAGCAAGTTTTGAGCCAAGCCAAACAAATTTTCTTTTAGTTGGCTTGTTTGAGTTTAGCTATCTGGTTTATGTTGGGCTCAGTTCCTAAGTGTTTCTATCTTGTTCCACTTCTTTTTTGTCCAATGGACTTTTTTCAAGAAATCTCTTCCCACCGCTTTCTCATTGTTTTTTACCGACATTGATGGTTAATTTGTATATTTGGATCAGATTATTTTTAAATTTATGACTGATTTCAATAATTCAATCAAGAATTTGGTTATGGGTTCTAAGAGTCTTTGTATTCACGGTGGTTTTATAACATCTTCATCTTCATACAAAAATCAAATAAGCGTTTTCAAAATTTCAATTAAATTGGGATGAAATTTGTATGCACTACTTGGTAGAAATTTACAATTTTGAATTTAATGTATGCTTATATAGGTCTTTCAACATGTTGGTATGCGATCTTTACCCTACTTAACAATTATAGCCTTGCAAAATTGGTGAACCTCATTGGGAAAAAATTGAGGTCTAGTTTGAATAGATGAATTAACCATTTAATGACATGTTTGAATGTTTTACAAGATGGATGAACATTATGCTACAACCTAAAATTGAGGTCTTAACTCTTGCATAATAACATTTATTTTTCGTTTTAATTGCCGATGAATCTGAAACAGACAGCCAGGAATCTAATGTTAGTGGTTCAGATGAGGATGATATATCTTGGATTTCATGGTTTTTCAATTTGCGAGGAAATGAATTTTTCTGTGAAGTTGTTGATGAGTTCATTCAAGATGATTTCAACCTCTAGGTTAAGCTGTCAAGTTCTTTATTTTGATTATGCACTTGATCTAATCTTAAGATGCAGAATCTTCTCATGGTAAGTTGTATTACTTTTTTTGAATCTTGGATATTCTTTGGTATACTTTTTTTTTTAACAATTCCTCTCCTTAAGTTAAAGGTGTTACGTGAGAGAGAACTAACATAAATGGGTGAAATCTATTAACTTTATCTATATAACTATACAAGTTGAAGCTATGAGTTTCTGAAAGAGCTAACTACTTTGATCCAAATTTCAAATAATAAAAATGTGTTCTTTAGTTCTTAAGGCGTGTTTGGTTTGTTTATTCCTATGGAATTGAAATTGAAATTTTGTTCATTGGAGTGTCAATTCCGTCAAAATCCTTAAAACTTTTTATTTTTAATGTAATGAACCGAAAAGTTTGGATAAGTCTTTTTTTTTTTTTTATTTTAATTATAATCTTTGCATTGGTGTTACCAGATATTTATTTTATGATACCTAGATTTTGTTATAAACTTAATTGCAGGAACCCTTTAAATCTTTACCAGGGGACTTGAGTACACTGCTGATGCATCAAAGTCTAGAAGGCATACCCGAAAGCCACGCTAATTAAAACATTATTCTTATAAGGTCTGAATTTTATTAAAAGAAAAATTATACTATACAAGAGTATATATAGTAGGATGAGTTTAACACTTGTAAAAAAAATAGCATTTTCAAACAAATGCCATAACCCACCAGAAGCTAGCATTTGCAAACACATACGAAAACCCTAAATAAAAGGAAAACGACAATAGTTAACATGTTGGACTCAAAAGGAACACACAAAAATAAAAATAAAAATGCATATTTGTTCTAGAACTACTCTTGACCTTTAAAACACATGAACACTCTCGTTTTCAAACCATTGGAAAATGGGTGCGAGGTTAAGGTCAAGGCTCATGACAGGGTCGTGGTGTAAATGGTGGTGATCGAGTTCGTCTTCCACCTCCCCCCATTTCAAAATCCCTGCTGTGCGCTTATCTTCATGATTTGATTTATGATGAATCATGAGGATTTCAGATGATGTTGAGATGTGACGATTGGCAAAGTAAGAGTCGGAAATGAGGTCCAGCCACTCTTTGCGTACACATTTGCAATGGATGATTGTCTTGACGGGAAGTCTTGAGAGAATATCAACCATGATTGGTACAGGTAAGGCTTCCATGGATGGATCGAGATGATCAACAGGCACCTAACAAATATTTTACTAATACTAAATAATAACAATCAACTAAAAGGAGCATTGATTATGAAGAGATTTTTACCTAAAGAGAGATCGAGAGCATTGAGAAAGAGAAATCAAGTCTCTAAAACCAAGTCGGCGAGACTCCGAGAGCAGCAGCACTGCCCAGCGGCGGCAGTGATGGAGGCTCAGAAGGTTTTTTCTTTGATTCACACAATCACACTTCAGGGTTGAGAGGGGTTTTATTTTCTGTGAGAAAGAGATTCGAGTGTTATAATTGGCAATTCGGGGAATGATCAAAGATTCGATAGTTGGGCCCCTTGCCAGGCGGGCCAGGTCCCCTTCCGCTATTTAAATCCGCCCTAAAATCTAAATAGTGGTTTAGCTTGATACTCGTTATGGATTATTCTTGGTGATTTACATATTTTTGTGGTGTATTTTTGTGTTTTATAATAGTGATTAGAGAAGCTTTGGAATGTATTTTCCTTAGGTTATGTTTAGCGTACTAGTTGAAAGGTTAGTTGATAGTTGAAAAAATAGTTGTTAAATAAAAATCTAGCTGATAGCTGAAAAGCTAGGTAATAAAAAATGACATTTGATAAAACTAACTGAAAAATATGAAATTATATAAAAAGACATTTAAAAAAATGTGTTTTTATAATTAATTAAAGGGTATATGTGAAGAATTTTAAAAAAACTCCTAAAAAACTAGTCTAAGTAGCTTTCTAAAAAACCAGCTTATAAGTTACTGTTTGGCTTGCCAAACATGACATCTTAAAAAAAAAAAAAAAAAAAAAAAAACTCGAAAAATAAGCTAGTTTTTCAGCTAGCTGTGACGCGCCAAACATAAACTTAGATGACAAGTAGGAACTGTTATTACAAGTGTCTTTATGACTTAATGCAGAAAGAAAGGCCTCGTAGATAATTTATAGAAACGAGATTTTTTCAGTTACATTACAAATTTGCCTTCAGATTTCGGTTTTCCTTCATTTTTTCAGGATTTGTTTTAGGTGAAGAGACATAATTGTAAAGAAAATATCAAACATGTACGTGGATCTTTTGACAATCATCTCACACTTCATAAGCCATTACAAGTGTCTAAATTACACAAAAATATGAGTTAATATCCGTAGTTAATAATAAGCCAATATCAGCAATAGGCCCATATCGTGATTAGGACAACTCCAATTTCTAGTTGTTAACTTTCTTTCTCTCTATCACGTACATTACTAGAAAACTGATGCAATAGCTACAACACAATATGTAGCTATAAGTGAATACCTATGGAATTGCTACGGAAATAAGCCTGTAGCATAAAAGCATGTGGCTAAATTATACCTACGGATTAGTTACGGAATTGCTACAGAATTCTTCGTAGCTACCATAACTACGAGATAGCTACGAAAATAAATACCTACAAATTTCATTCGAATTACCGATGGGAGTCATATTTGGCTAAAATTGATTTTTTCCTACGGAATAGTTACATAAGTAAATAGCTACGGATTTTCTGTATGTAATCTGCAGTTAATTACTTTTTACTTAAAAAAAACAGTAAAAAATTATTAAAAAAAATCTAGTTTATTCTATCCAAAATATTGAAAAACCCATTACATTAAACTTATAATAATAATAATAATGGAATTCAACAACAAAACAAATAACATTAAAATATAACTAATAAACTTAAAAAAGTATCAAATACAATTACATAAACATTGTCTAATAATACAAAAAATTTATAAGTTATTCAAAGTTATTATATAAGTAACATAAAATACATAATTGATAATTCTACTATTACTCACACATGTTTTCTAGTTTAATAACCTTAAATCTAACCTCATATTCACTTGTCAAATATTGCCTACACATGGTTAATGCTTATAACCGCTGCTTTTAAAATAAACATAACATATTTAGATGTAAAAAATTAAATATAATATATAACTAGAAAAATAAAAATAATAGTTAATAGAAGTATTTAGACAAATAAAATATAATGGTTACAACCACGCCTTTCAATTACTTTTTATCAAGACAATCAATTTCGGTTAACATGTATCATTTTCATATCATTTTTACTTGACAAATAAAAATAATAGTTAATAGAAGTATTTAGAAATTTAATTTAATTTAATATTATTTTTTTTTGCAAATGTAGGTAACTATTTTACAACAGTCAAAAGATAGAAGTAACTTAAATACAAACCAATTCAATTCACACAAATGAGCCAAATCATTTTTTGAATTGCATATGTACTTGTAAAATTAACGAAACAAAACCAAATCTAAAATTATAAAAGCCCAAATCAAAATAGATATAAATAACTCATCACTATCACAAAATGAATTGCATTTTAGGCACTAAAAAAAAATACACTTCAAACTTTGTATTGTTTGTAGCATTTCTAGCAAGTCTTTGCATCTTCCTGCAACATAACACAAAGCACAAGTCAAAAATACAAAAAGCTAAATATTAAAAAAAAAAAAAAAAAAAAAAAACGAGAAGCAAACAAACCTATGGTATCAATGTAACAAATAAACTCCTTCCATGTTTCCTTATGCTTAACTGCAAAGAACCCTATTCAGACCACAGATAGCAAAACCCAAATCAAATCAACAAATACTGAAATCAGATAAATCACATATTACACATATTGGAAACTAAGTCCATACTGATTGAGACTCAATACCACCAAAAAAAACTATATAATCAATCTGCCATTACCTCACTGGCTTAATGGTCCTCGTCCTTGAATCGAAAGTTCAATAACAAAAGTATTGGAAGGTGTTTTTTACATCACCATTTTCACAGCGGAATGGGAATCGAAGCAGCATCGATAGTGAAGATGGTGGTGTTATGGAGTCCAACGGTAGTCGGTCGTCGTTGTGGTAATCAACAAGCAAAAAAACGTGGATCAACATAGAGAAGGTTGAAAGGGGGTACTATCGTGGTGAACTACCCAATTAGGTCTCGGAGACGAGCCCCTACCAACGCTGACAAAGAAGATGGTGATTGCTGAGGTGGCCGACGCTAAAGGTTGTGAATGGAGCAGAGCGGCGGTGAAGGTCGTCAAGCGAATCACCCATTGAGAGAGACAACGAACGAATGAGTGAAGGGAGGAGGTATTCCCGATTTTAGGGCATACACAATGGGGGTGACCTGAGCTAAGAGGGGAATCCTCTACCTATACCATTGTCAGCGACGACGGCGAGAATAACCTACGGAGGCGATAGTTTCATCAACTAGAAAATGAAGAAGGGAGAATCGAAGCAGTGGACATAAACGGGGGAGTAGGTGAGATACTATGGAATAGAAGGGGGAAAGTGAAAATGAGACAGAGGGAAAACTAACTTTGGGGAGTTTAAAATTTTCATTTGTGAGGGGAAGAGTCGTTCAACCACAAAAGAGAGCAGATATGACCAAAAAAATGGTTGTAGCAGGATTTGAACTTGCGTTTCACATAAATATAACCCTTAATCTTACCAAACAGTCGGCTATGCCACATCCTTAGACGATTGGTCTCCGATTAGTTTTATCTTGTTTTCAAAAAATAAAGAAAAATGGGTTTGGGGTAGGAATCGAACTCGGATCTTAGTAATCAACCACCATATTTACCATCAGTTGGCTATGCCACATCCTTACTCAATTAGTCTCCTATTACTTTTATACACTTTATTTTTTCGATGATGATGATGATTTTTATTATTATTATTATTCCCAATATTATTATTATTATCTGTAGGTAATTAACTATGGATTAACTACGTAATTTTCTTATTTCGATTTTTTGGGCACCAAACGTCGTTTTTTCCGCTTCGCTTTTTTCTCACCTCTGTTATACATGATTATCTATATTTTCACCAACTTATAGCTATTAGTATCATTCATAAAGTCGTGTGCACCTTCGGGATCCATTACTCGTTCATTGTTTAACATTGTAATGGTTACGGTGGCTGCAGCAGCAGCCGCCTCAGAGATTCCAGTATATTGCTCATCAAATGTCTCGATCAAAGTGGTCTTAATAGAACCAAACATCTTCGAAATAGCCTCATGTATGACTATGGCCATGTTGGTTCAAAATATGGTTTATACTTTTCTTTTCTGGGAAATTGTATTTTTATGTAATATTTTATGAGCTTATAGTCTAGTTTACGGCTAGGTGGGGGTGTTTACGGCCGTAAAGCAGGTTTACGTCTCATGTTCACCAAGCCCATATTCCCTAGTATATATATATATATATATATATATATATATATATATATATATATATATATATATATATATATATATATATATATATATAGGTGTTAGGGGTGAGGAGTAGAGATTGATGAACGTGAGAAGAGAGAAACTAGAGATAAGAAGAGAGCATTTTGTGTGTGTGAATCTATTGTAAGGAACTTAATTCTAATCATATCATTCAAGATTCATCTTCTTCTTCTTCTCATTCTCTTCTATTTGATCTGACATCATCCGTTTGATTGAGATTCCGCACCATCAAACGGATCTGATTGATGCACAAACATATTAGGGACTTATAATTGGTATTAGAGCTTGAATTGTATCAATCAATTTTGTCAGATCTGGAGCTTATTTGATCTTATTTTTAAATTTTTTTGCATTTTTGGATAGATCTCTGAAAAATAAGAGGGGTTTGTTCTTCACGTTTTTCATAAAAACGGATTTTTGATCGAGTTTTGGAGCAAAAAAAGGGAAAAATCATTGTTTTTGGTCCTAACCTGCGAGGGGGTGGTGGAGTTTGTGGTTCACAGTCCAAGATTACGGCTCAGAGTTTATGGCCTCGGTTTGCGGTACTTGGTGGTTTACGACCTCGCACCTCGCATCACAGCTACTTCCTTGCCTCATTTCGCATATATAAAAAATTGAAAGCACATTTGGAGGTGGCGAGATTCGAACTCGTGACATCTAACTCATCGACCAGTGCCTTAACCAATTCCTGTAGCATCACCTTTGTTCCATTCGTTCGCATTCTTTATTCAAAAACACTCCTTCTCGGTTTCCAGTTTCGCAAAATTGTCATTTTTTGCCCAAAAATTAAATTTATTTTATTTTTAAATTCCTTTTTCATCTAAAAAAATAAAAATAATAATAATAATAATAATAATAAATGAAAAGTAGTTTTTAATTTTTGACTTTTATTTTTGATTTTTGTCTTCAAAAATTGACTTTGACTTTCAAGTTTAACCTTTGACTTTCTCATTTGACTTTTCAAATTTAACATTTTGAGTTTGACTTTTCAAGTTTGACTTTTCGAGTTTGATTTTTGAGGTTTGTAGTCAAATGGTTTAATTTTGGCTTCTAGTTGTGTTTTTAATGACTTTTAAGGTCAACGAGGGAAATAAAGACATGAAAGAGAGTCATCAGGAGATGTTAAGACAAAATTTCAACATGTTCGATTATATCTCTAGAGAAACCCTGGAGGTTCAGCTGCAACGATTCACCACTCTCACTACTGAGATGAATATAGCTGGGATCTTCTTGACTAAGTCGGAGATAAACAAAAAGCTACTGTATTCACTTTCGAAATCGTGGGATATGGACGTGGTTGCCATCAAGAAGGCAAAAGATCTCAATAGTCTTAGTCTTGCTGATATAATTGAAGAACTTGACGCTTTGAATTGTCGAAAAACAATGAGTTCTGCAAACATTCCGGTCAATGAAGTTTCATGTACACTATCTAGTGAAGATACGATTAAAATTCTTCGTGAACATAATGATTTGCTAAAAAGGGAAGTTGAGGACCTAAAATACAAAGGATATTAACTTAGGAAAGGGTTGAAACCCCTGAAGGCTGAATTACAAGAAAAAATCAAAGACTTTAGGAAGCTTCAAGAAGAGTATAGCAACAAGTGTGAAAATTTTGACTATATTAAGAGACAACTTGCTTCTGTAACTAAAGAACTTGACACTTTGAAAATTAAGTGTGAAAAAACAGATGTTAGTTTCAAGAATTATATTGCGTCAAGTCAGACAGTCGAGTCCTTATTTGAAACCCAATTAAAATTCAAAGATAATCAAAACAAGGGTGTAGGGTACGATAGTGTTCCTCCACCTTTCAATCATAACTACACATTCATCCCTATGACACAGGAAGAAATTGACAGGGAGGCACATCTTCAATATGGCAAACCAGCGGGATTTGTGTTAGGAGGTATCTAGGTTGAAAATACTAATGTTTCTACTTCATGTGCAGGTAAAGTAGCATAAGATGAGAACAAGGAGAACACTACTGAACAAACCAATGACTCCTTGAACTCAGAATTTGTTGCTTCAAATTATGTTACTCCTAACAAACCTACCATTGAGAAATACAGGCCTCCAATTCCAGCGGAACAGAGTGCTTGTTGCAAGTGTGCACCTGGGATCAATAAGAGACAAGGCATGGATTCGCCACTAGGGGCAGGAAGAGACAACTTCCTAGTGAAGAAAAAGACTTGTTTTCAGTGTGGAACACCTAGACACATTGCCATAAATTATCCTAATCACGCTTATTTGATCTATAGGTATGGATGTATGTATGTGTATCAAAAACCACAAGCACTAATAGACATTACAATGTGAAAGTATGAAACGAATAATGGACCCGAAGTTGCACATGGCTTTATGAATGATATTTGTAACACCTGGAATCTAGTAGATTGATTGTGGAAATAAATCCCCTTTTTTAGGGACCAACACATCAAGTTGATAGTGGGAAACTCAACATGTTGGAGACTTTTTGGTCACGCGTTTTTATGAACCAACATGGCGAGTTGATGAAGGGAACTCGGTGAGTTGGACGCTGATTGAGAAACCCTAATTTTTAGGGTATTCCACCCTATTTAAAGATCTTAAGTTCTTTGGCTGACCTCCTTACCAGCTTCCTCTGCCCAGAAACCCTAAAATCAATCCTTATCTTCTATTGTTGAGTGTGTAAGCTTGGGGAGAGCCTTGAGCCTTAGGGAGAGCCGTGAGTGTTCATTTTTGGTCGTGAGTGGGCATTTATGGTTGTATAAGTAATGCTCCAGATTTTGAGGGAAAACACCACTACCCCCAATTCCAGGTCGTGAGTGGGGTAATTCACCTCATGAGGCTTTAACTGCCTCGAGGTGTACGCGATCACATGCCCCCTCTGTATCAAAACCGCCCCTAACCTTGAGATTGAAGCATCACAATACACTACCAAATCGTCCAACCCCTCGGGTAGTACCAGAATCGACGCCTCACATAATCTCTATCTCAAGGTCACGAAAGCCAACTGCTAGTCTAGGCCCCACTAGAAAGTCACATTCTTCTTGGTCAAACAGGTCAATGGTATGACGATCTTAGAGAAATCCTAGATGAATCTCCAATAATACCCTGCTAGACCCAAGAAGCAACAAATCTCAAAAGCATTCTTTGGTACTTCCCACCGCATCACTACCTCAACCTTGGCTAGATCAACCGAAATACCCTCTTGGTTGATGATGTGCCCCAAAAATTGCACCTCTCGCAACCAGAAATCACACTTTGGGAACTTGGCATAAAGCCTTTCTGTCCCCAGTGACTCCAATACCTCCCTCAAACGCTGCTAATGCTACTCCTTGGTCTTAGAATAGACCAAATATCATCAATAAAAACGATCACATACCGATCCAACATCGGCTTACATACCCTATTCATGAGATCCATGAATGTTTTTGGGGCATTGGTGAGCCCAAATGGCATCACCAAAAACTCGTAGCGACTGTACCGAATTTTCAAAGTTGTCTTTGGTATATCCTCATCTTTAATCCTCATATGATGGTACCCCGACCGAAGATCAATCTTGGAGAACCAAGATACACCCTATAGCTGATCGAACAAATCATCGATCCTCGGTAGCGGATAACGGTTTTTAACCGTTAGCTTGTTCAACTCTATATAATTGATACACATCCTATGTGACCCGTCCTTCTTCTTCACAAACAGGATTGATGCTCCCCATGGAGAACTACTCGGACGAATAAACCCTCGGTGTAGCAGCTCCTGAAGCTGCATAGACAGCTCCTGCATCTCGGGCAGAGCTATCCGGTACGGTTCCTTAGCTATCGGAGTGGCACCCGACACCAAATCAATACGAAACTCTACTTGCATCTCCGGAGGCACCCCAAGCAAATCCTTGGGAAAGACATCCCAAAAATCCTATACAACCGGTACACTACCCAAATCTATCGTAGTCTTAACCCTCATATCCAAGATATACGCCATGAATCCCGAACAACCCTGATGGAGAAGTCTCCTAGCCCTCGCAAACAGAGGGTTAGCCCCCTGCGAGGCCCTTACTTGGGGTTCGAACTCTCACCAGCTGGCACTCGTAATCTATCATGGCCCTGTTGGCACCCAACCAGTCCATCCCAATGATCACCTTCAATCCTTGCAATGGAATCAGAATCAGGTCGACATGGAACCTCTCCCTACGCACATTCAGGACACAGTCCGATATACCCTCGCGACACACACAGTGTGGTCATCTATAATATCACCCTCAAGCGGGGAATCCAAAGTTCCTAGAACATCCCGAAACTTCTTTCTAAACGCAAGAGATACGAACGATCGGGTAGCTACCAAATAGAAAAGAACATGGGCTGACATCCATTAACCATAAAGGTCCCTATATAAGAGCACATATATACATAAGCATAACAAATCAATATCGAGCATAAAGTAAATTATGTACTAGTCATGATCTCTGGCGCTGCCCATGCCTCCTCGGTACTCAAATAAAATGCGCGACTCTTAAATGCAGGAGCATCCTCCTTGGCAAGGCGGCCATCAGTGATCCTCATTGTGGCGGGCGTAGGCGCCACCACTACTCCTCCTCCTCCCTATAACCTCGGATAATCATCCCTTTTATGGCCATTCTGGTTGCAGTGGAAACAAATCAATCCCTTCTTGGGGCAATCCTTGCTCACGTGGCCTGGCTGACCACATGTATAACACATCGGGCTCATCCTCCGGTAAACACCACCGTACGATCTTCCATATTTGGCACACCGATGATGGCCCTGCTGGCCCCTACCAGAAGAATCTGAGGTATTAAGATTTTTAGCCTGACCCACAACTGTCTGAACCTGTACTGGCTTTCGCTTAGTGCAAAGCTCCAACTCCATCTCCTGCTCTCGGGCTTTCTACACCATCTCATTCACGGTCTTGCACCGTGTAAAAGCTCACAAACTTATGAATATCATCTTTCAACATGGAATGATACCTCGTCATCCTCATATCCTCATATGCATTGTAGATTGCCTATGGAGATTAGACATTGCAATGGTTGCTACAATATTCATGAGTACTTAGAAAATGGAGATTTTAGGTATTAAATAAACCCACACTCATAGAATTACTTCATGGATTTTATCACGAGTAATTCTAAGATGATAATATCTTATATTCTTGAAATGGAGATGTATGAGTTGTAATGTACAATTCAGTTGTGCATTGGTGTTACGTAAACGTATCAGTAACATGATGTTATAGAACGTAGTGTCATTCATGATTTTAAAAGTAAAAGATACAAGCATATAAGTGAAATTTTATTTGTTCCTTTTGCCCTAACGGGAAAAGTTATATCTTTGGGCTCCTTAATAATTTGTTGTCGACATTTGAAGTGCTTGGCCAAACCCAGACTAAATTGATGTGTTCAATTACTAGTCTGAATACAATCGTCAAAAATCAGGAAATCAAGAAACAAAATTTTGGACAATGAGATTGATTTCAATCTATATCTCGTGTCCATACAATATCTTGTAGAACAAAGGAATATTTGCTCACTTATCTAAGGACAAATATCTAATCGAATCAGAGTTCGACAGTTGCTTTAAAAAGCACCCTTTGTTGTTTGATTTAGAAGTTGTACCTGTAATTTAGTTTTAGACTTATCCAAGTGGGAGACTATTGGATTAGGTGTCTAAACCAATAATTAAATTAGTACAATCTTGAATAATTAGCAAAGTCCTTTTAGGCTACCCTGATAACCAGAAGCAGCTAGAAATGATATTAGGAGAAAGAGAGATAAATAATTTGTTAATATATTATGTGATTAATATGTTAATTGGAATAGATAATTAATATGTTAATTTATTATTAATAAATTAACATGAGATCAATAGTTAAGCAATTTGTTTGAAATCAATTAGAGTTAATTAATAATTGATTAGAATTAATTTAGGATCAATTAGAATTAATTAATTGTACACGGGTTGCTTTGTAATTGAGCAAGAGAGAGATTCTAGAAACCTCCATGCTTGGATGGTTTTGATACCCTATGATGGTAATCTAGAATGCTCCAAATGAATAACTAGGAAACTAGATAATTACCTATTTATGGGTTATCATTATCTAGGGTTTCTTAGGGATATCCATCAACTATATAAAGACCCCTTGGGCTAGAATTTTCAAAAACTCTCCTCCTAAGAAGCATATAAACAAAAATTCTTAGTCTCTTCTCTCTCTCTCCTCTTCATTCTAGGGTTTCTAGTGTTTTAGGTGTGAGCCAAGCACAAGATTTATGGTGCTTGTTTTCCAAGGTTTTCTATAAGGAGTTTGAAGTGATTTGTTTACTACAACAAATCAAAGGTATGTAAACTTAATTCTTGTAATTTGATTATACTAGGAATTCATGAGAGTTCTAATTATTTTGTTGTTCATGGCATGTTGAGATGTGGATATTGATCTAAGATAAAGGCATTAGAGGCTTTTGTAAGCATTATAGATTTCTATTATTAACATTAGAGGATTCTACAAGCATTGAAAACTTCTATTAGCGTTACAAACTTTTATTAGCATCAAAGGTCTCGGTCAATAGAGTCTTGAGGATATAGGATGTAAAGCTGAGAATACAAGAGGTTGCTAGCAGTGGAGAAGTGAAAAATTTGTTCATTTAGTTTCTTAGAGAACAAGTTTGTATGTTCATGGGCCAACTTATGCCAGTGTTGTCTGGGTCCATGGGCTCAGTCTGAGAAGAATTGTTGGTCAAAAATTCTCTATAAATAATGTCATTGCTTGTAACATTAATGTATTTTCGTATTTTTAAAGATTATCAATAAACTTTATTTCTAGTTCTACAGTGGACGTAGCTTGAAGTGACCCATTTTAATCCTTGTGTTCTTGTTTCAATCTTTTGCTTCTTTAATCATCCAGATAAATGCGTTTGTCGAAGTCCTTAATTCTAATAGTTAGGCCATAGGGCTTAGTGATCACATATCATCATGATAGTTAGTCGCTATATCCTTTTAAGAAATTAAAAAAACTAATAAATTATGTATAGTCGTCACCATTGGTTGACCTATAGCGATAAAATGTTGATTCTATAGGTTTACCTTTGGTGAGAAACATGGCATGATTGTAGGCACGGCTCGGTCCTCAGGATTCAAATACCCGGGACGAGGTGGAAAAAAAGGCCCGTAGGCATTAAAGTGTAACGAATTAAATTACATAAATTGATATTTTTTAAAACGACGATAAACTTTCTAGCAATAAACATAGCAAAATCATAGTATTTTAATGAGTAATTACATATCACAACGCTAACCGACTACCCGGTAAACGAGTAATGATTCAACATGACAACATTCATTCATGATTCAACATTTAAGATTTCAAGTATTCAAGAATTATTGAATGATTGAATCAATAATATGACCTAATGGTATTTTGGGAAGACCATTCCAATTTTTAGTTTTTGAGTTAGTTTAGGATTCCAACAATGACAACATTCATTCATGATTCAACATTCAAGATTTCAACATTTAAGATTTGAAGTATTCAAGAATCAAGAATCAAGAATCAAGATTTCAAGGAAAACTAATAATGATAATTTTTAAAACATTAAAACTGATAAAAACTAAATCTGTCAATATAATTTAATTGATAATGATAATTGTCTAATTATCTCATTGATAAACTGTAAAATTAAATTTTATATAATCGTTTACCTGATTGAGTGATTGTCGACATGATTAGACAATTAGTGATTACAGAATATATATTAAAACCGACTGCTACCCTTGAATGTTGATGTCGTTATTGTTTGCCTGTCTCGCTGAGGCTGAGTTGTCGTCTTGTCGATCTCCTTTGATGTTGCTGTCGTTGCTGACATGTTGTGTCGCTTAGAGGAATAGAGGCTTAGAGAAGAACTACAGAAGGAGAATTAGTGAATAACGATTTACGAATTGCCGAATTGGTTTTATCACATTGCTCCTCATGCCGCCTTCTGCCTTACGTGACCCATTAGTGGACTATTTGTCTATTTTACGTTGAATTTACTTTGGGCCAAAACTAATATAGTATATTATTATTATAAAAAAATTGGGCACTACACAGGTTGCACAACCTCATCACCAGCACTGATGGTAGGTTGACCTATAGCAACATGTTGTCGTTATAGGTTGACCTATAGCCATAACATGTCCTCATCATAGGTCAAGCTATAACCACAACATCTTGCCGCTATTGTCACGACATGTCGATGTGTCGTGGTTGTAGGTTGATCCAAGTTTGTTTCGATTTAGGTTTGATTTTGAAGTTGCCGAACTTAAAAAAATCCAAATCAAGTCTCCACAACCATTTGAACTTCAATTTTCCAAAAAAAAAAAAACAACTAAACATAGGAGATGATGACGGACTCTTTTCTAATATATGCGAGATGATGGTGGTTTATTTTTTTCCTTTGAATGATGCACAACAAGAAAACACAAATCTCCTCCTTAGACGTTGGTTTAAACCTATGCATCCTCTTGTGGCATCCACTCTCAACAAATCCATATGATTTTATATAGCAGGGTTATGAGGTCATTGATTGTCTCTCACTATGAAATTAGGAAAGGGAGAGCGAGGTGGGTTGAGGTGAGGTGGGTCATCTTATTTTTTAGTCAATAGAACTTTAAATTAAATAGAAAGAAGTAGAAAAAAGATATCATGAGAGCAAGTTAGTAGATCATTTCAGATTAACGCTTGCTAAAGCTGTCTTGGGTAATCTTCCCAACTATTATTTATCGATCTTCGCTGCCCCAACATGTATACTTGAAATCTTGGAAAGGATACGGAGGAACTTTATTTGGGGGGGGGGGGGGGGGGGGGGAGAGAATGTGAGTCCCAAAAGATCAATTGGGTGGCATGAGAGAGATTAATAGCACTACGTGAAGTTGGCAGTCTCGGTATTGGATCCATAAAAGTTCTTAACATTTCTTTATTATCTAAATGGTGGTGGAAGCTCAAATCTTCTCCTAATTCATTATGCTCTTCCGTTATAAACGGTATTCACTATAGGGGGATTCCGAATGATAATATTGTTGCTTCAAAAAATATCCCTAGAGTATGGAATAATATTGTTAGATGCAAAAATGAACTTAGAAAAGTAAACATTCTAGTTCATGAAGTTATTAGAAGATCACCAACCGGAGATACTTGGGAATCAGATTTTTGCAAGGAGAATTACTGTGTAGCTATGATGAGAACGAGAATAGATAGATCATCCCCCTAATCTGTGACGGTGAATTTCCATGGTTTAAGCGGGTGCCAATGAAAGTTCTATGTTTCGCTTGGCGAGCTAGATTGTGTCGAATCCCAACTTTTTTGGTTCTTAGCCGCAGTAATGTTAAGGTAGACTCCCAATGGTGCAGTGCATGTATCTCGAGGTTAGAAAATTCTGACCATCTCCTAGTGGACTGCTCGTTTACGGATCATGTGCGGAGGAGTCTGGCGATGTGGTGCGGCATTGGGAAGATAATCGCCAACTCGGTTAGAGGAATTATTGATGAGGTTGTCAGATTGAAGATGGGTTCCAATCGCAAGAAGAAGGCTCTGTTCTCGATCCTCTATGGTGCTTTGTGGGCGATTTGGCATGCCAGGAATGATAGAACTTTCAATGGCGTTATTGCTGATCCGATTAAGATTATCGATTCGATTAAGTCTATGACCTTTCTGTGGGTTAAACACAGATATGGCAGGTGTTGTTTTAATTGGGGTGATTGGATTAGCTCCCCGTTAAACTGTTTGTAATTTGAACTTTGTCTTTTGATTTTTCTCCTTCCTCTAGCGCTTTACTAGGGTTGATGTTTTTTAAAATATATTTGTCGGTTAAGAAAAAAAAAAGGGGATGTATACCCTGTGTATAAAATTATAAAGCCAAATCAAATTTTATAGAATTGATCAATTATCCTCCACCTATTGAAATTAAGTTATGTGCCCTACATAAATCATTTTCATCATAACTTATGAATGTGTCTGTTGAATTTGTGTGGTTACTTGATTTGCATGAACTCGTTGGACGTCTCATCACCATATATAATTCTGCATAATGGAATTAAATGCGGACAGGCAGTGGTTATGTTGATATGCGTAGGGTCCTGAAGTCGTCATTAATTTCACTATTACGTTAAATATCATTTAACATATCTAAATAATATTATTGAAACAACCAAAGAGTAAATATAAAATGAGTATCAATTTAGTTGCAACATCCTATAGGTAATTTGACTATTTAAATCATGCATTTGACTTGGTCAAGGTGATAACGAATTTGTCTATCAGTGGATGATGTCACGTACGTTCACATTCAAAAACTGGGTATAAATCTAAAAGCCAGCATGCAATTAACCCTACTCCTAAATTTAGTTCCAAAAATGAACTTTCGTATTGAGTTCTTCTTTTCTACTCTTGTTATGTTTCTGCTTACCACCACCATTTCTGCTTCTACTGGCAGAAACGAGACTGATCATTGGGCGTTATTGCAGTTGAAGTCGATGATCACTCTGGATCCATACGAATCTCTAAGCTCTTGGAACGCTTCCTTTCATTTCTGTGATTGGAGTGGTGTTATATGTGGGAAGCGACACAGAAGAGTGATTGCTCTAAACATGTTTTCACAAGGCCTACAAGGCTCGATATCTCCTTATGTAGGGAACCTCAGTTTTCTTCGTGGGTTATTTCTCTGGAACAACAGCTTTCATGGAACCCTCCCTCATGAACTTGGTCGTCTATCCAGGTTACGTTACCTCCAACTTGGCTCTAACAAATTCAACGGAGTCATTCCAACCAACTTGTCTGGTTGTTCTAACATTGAAATAATTGGACTTTATGAAAACAATCTAGTTGGAAGCATACCCAAAGAGATCGGTTTCCTCTCGAAACTTACTTTCATTTTACTTCAGTATAATAACTTAACAGGTGGAATCCCAGCTTTCTTGGGAAATTTAACATCAATGAAAGTGTTCAATGCTTTCTACAACCCATTGGGTGGGAGCATTCCAGACACCTTCGGCAATTGGAAAAACTTAACAGAGTTTAGTTTGGGTTATAGCAACTTAAATGGAACTATCCCTCATTCCATTTATAACCTCTCACTCCTAATAACTTTTTCCTTGGCTGAAAATCAGCTTGTTGGTAGTCTTCCCTCAACCTTATGCGAAATGCTCCCTCATCTTGAGTATCTTCAATTAAGGAATAACCAACTAACCGGATCTCTTCCACCCTCGATATCTAATTGTTCGAAGTTAGGACTTCTTGAGGTGAACAACAATAATTTTATTGGGAAGCTGAGAATCGACTTTTCACAACTAAATGATATCCAGTCGATTACTTTGGGTGATAATGTTTATGGATTCGGAGAAGCTGATGATATGAAATTTATTGATACTATGAAAAACTGCAGTAGGTTAGAGAGATTAGATCTTCGGAATTGCAAGTTTCAGGGATTGTTACCCGCATCAATTGGTAATCTTTCTGATCAACTTCGTCTTCTTGTTATACTTCGAAATAATTTATATGGAAACCTCCCTTCAAGTATAGGTAATTTAGTGGGCTTAGAAGTTTTAGTTTTGTCTAATAACCACTTCACAGGAAAAATCCCTTACACCATTTCTAAGCTTAAAAACCTACAAATTGCTTATCTAGATAGGAACCAATTTTCAGGGCCGATTCCAGATGCCATTGGGAACTTATCATTGTTGACTAAACTTTGGTTACATTCCAATAGATTGGATGGGCATATTCCATCAAGCTTGGGAAATTGTAATAATCTATTAGAGTTGAAGCTTGATGACAATAAACTCAGCAGCCAAATACCAAAACAACTTCTTCAACTTTCATCTCTAACCATAACATTAGATCTTTCTAAAAACAACCTGTTTGGGTCGATTCCAATAGAGGTTGGTGACCTCAAGATGCTGACCTCTTTGGATTTATCTGACAATAACCTATCAGGTAGCATTCCTAGTAGCCTTGGTGGTTGTATTAGCCTTTCATTCTTATCACTTAAAGGTAACTTATTTAATGGCATGGTACCACCATCGTTAAGTTCCATGAGAGGAGTTTCGACACTTGATCTCTCTCATAATAATTTATCAGGCCGAATTCCACAATTCTTACAACGGTTGATCTTATTAGAATACGTAAACCTATCCTTCAATGATTTTGAGGGTGAAGTACCGATGACAGGAGTGTTTGCCAATGCAAGTGCATTTTCTGTTTTCGGGAATAGTAGGCTTTGTGGTGGCTTGGTTGAACTAGGGTTACTTAAATGCAAGGAGACACGCAAAGATAAAAAAAGATTTCCACTGTTTGCTATAGTCATTTTGATTGCATTCATAGTTTTCATGGTGTTATGCTTTGTGTATGTTTGGTGTATGAAAAGGAAAGGCCAACCTTCTCAATCATCAACGGATGAACAGTTCATGAAAATATCATATACTCAACTTTTCAAGGCTACCAATGGCTTCTCGGAAGAAAATTTGATTGGCAAGGGTGGGTTCAGCTCTGTTTATAAAGGAATCCTTAAACATGATGATGGATATGTTGCAGTCAAAGTCATGCATCTTCAAAACCGAGGTGCACACAAAAGCTTTATAACAGAGTGTGAAGCATGGCAGAGTATTCGACACCGGAATTTATTGAAGATAATGACTTCATGTTCAAGTGTTGACTTTCAAGGCAATGACTTCAAAGCGTTGGTATACGAGTTCATGCCCAATGGAAGTTTACATGATTGGTTGCATTCACCCGCAAGTAAATCCAGACTCACCCTTCTTCAAAGAATACATATTCTCCTTGATGTGGCATTTGCACTCGACTATCTTCACAACCACTGCATATCATCCATTGTTCACTGTGACTTGAAGCCTAGCAACATTCTGCTCGATGATGATATGGTGGCTCATGTTGGAGATTTTGGTTTAACTCGATTTCTTGGAACACATGCAAACGAAAACAGCACAACTGTGATTCGGGGAACAATCGGTTATGCACCCCCGGGTAAGATTCATCTATCCTGAGATGCTCTTATTTATCTCTAGTATTACCTTTCTCTAAAGTAATTGCTTATAAGTTGCAGAGTATGGTCTTGGGAGTGAGATGACAACTAGTGGAGATGTCTATAGTTTTGGGATACTAGTATTGGAGGTGATGACAGGAAAAATGCCAACAGACAACATCTTTGGCGAAGATCTTAACCTTCATAAGTTTGCTTACACAACCTTGCCAGACTCTATAACCAATATTATTGATGATGACATTCTACCTTTTCTTCAAGAGGATGCTATTTCTAAGCAAGGTAAGTTAGAAAATGCAAATAATATAGAACATTGTGTGGCTTCAATTATCAAGATTGGAGTATCATGCTCCGCGGATTCCCCACCACAACGGATGAATATCAAAAATGTTGTCCATGGGTTGCAACATATTCTGGAAACACTTCAAAATATTTAAGGTTATTTCTTAGTCAATATTTTCGGTTTTTATTTTGTTCAATATAGGAGTACTTTAGTATTTGTTAGCATAAATGGATTAGATGTATTATTTTCAATATATGATGATCATTTAATAAAAGATAACATTTTGAGGTACATTTTGTATTAACCGATCATATATTAGGATAATATGTATTGGAAGATGTATTTTATTGTATTATTTCAAATTATATCTCCTAATAACACGGGTGTGTCCCTTTCCATTTATCCCCTATATATACATTATATACGGCATTGTTTATCAATAAAAATCAATTCATGATTTTGTAATCGCTATTATGGTATCAGAGTCAATGCTATTATGGTATTAGAGCCACAACCTTGGAACAAACGGCTGCCTTCAATCCATACTCCATAGCTACAACTTTATCTAAGCATCTTCATAGGCCTTCGATCTTCTCCCTTTCTTTCTCCTTCAAGAAGTCGTCATCATGGGCAAAGATGATGTTGGTTCAAGTGAAGTGAAGGCCACAACCCTACATTCGGAGTATGCTGTAACAAGCATTCAAACCAAGATAAGAACCCTAAATGGCACCAAGGTTACACTCCTCGTGGACAAAATTGTTTTGTCTTCATGCTAAAGCCTACATGGTGCTTGATCATATTGATGACACTCCAACTCTAAAGGAAACTGATCCTGCTTATCTTCGGTGTGTGGGGATTGATGCACTTGTTTTGCAATGGATATACAACACTCTCTCTGATGAACTCATGTTTCAAATTCTAGAAAGTGATACCACTACTCAATATGCATGGAACAAAGTCAAAGCAAAATTTCTTAATAACAAAGGCTCTTGTGTAACAGCCCTCGAACAAGAATTTTCCAATCTCACTCTGGTTGCATGTTCACAAATGGAAGCCTATTGTCATAAATTGAAAGATTTAGCAGACCTACTAGGAGATTTTATAACTCTATCACTAAAGCAAGACTCCTCTTGTAGATGGTTTGTGGACTACCACCAAAATTTGAGATAATCGGGGCATATATCAATCAAAGCTCTCCATCATGGAATATGGCTCGTAGCATGTGACAGCTGGAACAACACAGAAAAACCACTATAAAAATCAAACTCACACTGTTCTTGTTGCTCCTACTTTAGTCGATTGATCATCGCCAAACGCTGTAGTTGGTCAACATAGCCAAACTCCCACCTATAACAACCATTCGGGTAGAGATGCAAGTAGTCACGATCGATGTTCTATTGTTCGAGGACATGACAGGAGTTTCAAGGTACATGGAGGTCATGGCCACCAAAAACGGAACCAAGGAAATCAATGACATCAACAAAGTTGGAACAACTCACAATCATGGAATCCGCCGCCATCACCATACCCTTGTCATGGATCAAACCAATTTACTAATCACTAGGCTAATAATACCTATGAAACCAATATAGTTTATGAACCAACAACACAATAGGGCCCAATGGACCACCTCCAATGCAACCATCAGGCCTAATGCCTACTTCTGGTCCTCAATTTGCTGGTTATTCAGACTATATCTCATCAAATGTAACATTCGTATTCCATAATGGTTCAATTTAGGGCTTTAAGGAGTCAAAAGCATGGTATTTAGAAAAAACTGGGTGTCACGATGTGACCATAGGGTGGCCACGACGTGATAAGCCAAGTAAGAAACATGTATCCGGGTTTGTGCTCACAATGTGACCCATAGGTGGTCACAACGAGAGGAAGGCTATAGCCCAATCCCATGATATTTTAGGGTTTCCCTCGTATTTAAGCTCCATTATCTAGAATCTAGGGTTTATTATCAGCCTCCATCACCCTTAAACCCCAGAAAAACCCTAACCATAATATCTTTTGGCGGTTTTTAAACTATTAGCACATTTGGGAGCTTGAAAAAGGAGATGGAGAATGAGAAAAATGTGTTATAGTTGTTGATCTAGCAAGGAAACCTCATCACCATCAGTTTGTGCTCATTATGGACCTTTTTAAGTGTCCTGGATTCAACCTTTATGCTTCTATGTTGTTAGATCTAGCTTTTGTCCCATTTTCTTCATGTTTGAGTAAGCTTGATTGGATAGGATACATAAAGTTAGCAACTTTATGGATTCTTAGGATCCTTTGTGTATTATAAGGTTCAGATTTGCAAGTTGGTTTAGTTTTGGATCCATGCTTGTGAGTTTTAATGTCATCTCTTCAACTTTAGCCTAGAATGGATAAAGGACATGCATAGAGTAGGCATGTCTATAAAATAATCATTTTTATGGACCTTTTGTAACATCCTATTTCGAAAAGTTATTATTTTAGGATTTTAGACAATAAATGGATCAAGTGAAGGACTTGGGCTTCAAGGAATAAGGTTTAGACCCCATTGGATGTGGATAGTATTGGTTATATGATCCAAGATCTTAGTTTGTGTTTTGGAGTAAGGGTAAAATGGGAAAGAATGTTTTAGACTTTTTTCATCAATTAATAGTTTAAGTTCTGTATGTGTTGAGTCAAAAGTAATTGAATAGGATTGTGGGGCTCTTCAATACCTTTTCTGTATATAAAGAGTGTTGAAAATGGAGTTGAAATGAAGAAGTTATGGTTGTTTGAAGTTAAGCTGGAAAAGGAAGTCTCTTAGTACGTTAGGCGTACACTTGGTAGTACGATGGGCGTACTAGGATGAAGAGACACATTTTTAGGGTGTTACGATGGGCGTAACTTTTGGTATGTTGGCCGTGCCTCCGCAGTGTTAAAACTCTAACTTCATAGTTTTGATCCCTATTTAAGTTCTCTAACTCCATTAGGGTCCTTCCTATCATGGGCCTTCACCCACTTAAGTCTCTAACTTCAAACCCAAGCTTCCTCTCACTTATTTTGAACCTTGGCATTATTTATGAGCTTATTTCTCCATTAGAAGGTGTAATCCTAAAGAACAAGGTGGTGGAAAGATGCATTTTTGATCCCTTTAAAACTTAAGGATTGAGAAAGATGCATTTTTGATCCCTTTAAAACTTAAGGACTAGATCTTGGTTATTTGGACCATCCTAATGAATAAAGTTGGAAACTTTATCCATTACGTAGCTATTAGGAACCATAAAAATGTGATCTTGGTCCCTTTCCTTTTTTCATGCATGAGATATGCGGTTTTGGTTTGTGTATTAAGTTAGGGTTTAGTTGTTGGACCCTTTCTAGCCTTGGAAAGTCATAAAGTTGGAAACTTTATGACTTAGAATGTCAATTGGAATTAGATCTGAGTTTTGGACATGGTGTCTTTATAGAGAAAAAGGGTGTCAACCAACTACGTAGAGCGTACCTAATGGTACGTTGCACGTATCTGGTCGAGACCCCGTAATCTGGTGTAACAGGCCAAAAATCAAGACTGAAAATTTTGCTTTTAATTATATTACTTGTAAAACTATTTAATCAATGCACCGTCAATAACAAAACAATCCATAGCTCATAAGTCAAAAGTCATAAAATATGTCATGAAATAATAACAGTATATCAGAATACAATTCCTAGGACATCATAATACGGAAACCATGTGTGTGACGTGCTGCTACCGTGCCGGCTCCTTTCCCTTCGACGAAGAGGTACCTGAAAACAAAACTGAAAACTGTAAGCATGAAGCTTAGTGTGTTCCCCCATCATACCACATAACATACATAACACATACTACCAGACATATCTGGGTGCCTGACCTACCATGCTGAGCATACCGGGGTGCTCAACATACCCCTGTCTGACATACTGGGGTGTTCGACCCACCCCATCGGCTCATCTTAACCGGTTTTGGGGACTATTTCACCCCTTACTATTACCACATAAAATCATATCAGGCTAACACATAATTTTAACTGATAACAACATACCATACAATTATCACAAAGACAATCATCTTAACTATAACACTTACTAGTGGGCCGACCTTGGTGCCTTCGACCCACTTCTACTGGAAGGTAACACACCTCGTAAAGTTAAGTGTCGGAACTGTCCTCGCTGCCACAATCAACTTCTCTAAACCCTACACATAATCATTTTCTTTAATTACCATTTGATGGTCAACTTAGGTCAAGGTCAAATTCAACGTCAACTTTTGGTCAACTCGCCGAGTTTATCCACCAACTCTTTGAGTTCCATGATACAAAGTCGGAACCCTATGCATATGACTCGGTGAGTTCATCCCTTGACTCGCCGGGCCCATCTTCATGCTAGTTGGGATGTTTATTCCTTGACATGTCGAGTTCCTCATGGACTCGTCGAGTTCATCTTCATGCAAGGAGATGCTCTTAGTGCTGGACTCGCCGAGTTCTTCCTTGACTCACCAAGTCTATCTTTATATTATTGGGACATAGCCTTGAACTCGCCGAGTTAGTTCATACACTCGCAGAGTCCCATGATTTCCAGGTCCTCAATGAGTCCAACTGATTGCGTGTTTTTCTAACTCAACTCATGGTCCATTATCAGAAGGGTTTTGGTGGGAAACTCGACCCGAATCGCCGAGTCCCTCTATGTCCAAAACTATACACTCGATTTTAGTGGGTCTTGATGTGTTCAAAGCGTAGATCTAACCTCCTATGGTCCATAATACACGTAAAGTTCCAAACTTGACATCCATGCATGGGTTTTTTTGGCTTAAAAGGCCCTAAAATGGAGTCTACAAGATTCATGGAGTTCTTATAGCAATAAAGTTGGCACCTTTATGCCATAAGAACCCTCAATGGTTCCAAATCTAAAGCCATACCTTCATAGAACCACAAATTCCCGAGTATGACTCAATAAAAACATAGAAAAGGTGGAAATGAACCCTAACTAGAGATATAAGAAATAGATGGTCAAGGTTGAAGCTTTTTATCTTGAATGAGATGGAAATGAAGCAAAACCTCTAGATCTACTTGATTCTTCTGGAACCCCCTACGTTTCTACTTCCTTTTTCAAGCTTGAAACAACCAAAAACACACAAACATGGCTCAAGAACACTCCAAATGTTTTAGGGTTTCAATTTAGGGCTTTTTTGGACTGAGAGGGACAACGAAGACTGGGTTGGGACAAGATAAGGTGTTTAAATAGGGTGAAAACCCTAAATATTAGGGTTTCATCAAGACAGGCCTACTCGTCGAGTCAGGGCATCTAACTCGGCGAGTAGGTTCTTCTTCCCGCGTCCAATTTTAACCTCTACTCGACAAGTTGGGGCCTCCAACTCGCTGAGTCCCAGAACAAAAGTGAAAAATTTTATAATTAATTTTCATACTAGGAACCGAGTGTTACAAATCTCGCCCAACTATTTCAAACTTCGTCCTCGAAGTCTGCTACTGCATCCGGTAAATGCTTAGGGTAGTGCTTTCTCATCTTGTCCTCCAGCTCCTAAGTCCATTCTGATCCCTTGCGGTGCTGCCATTGAACCTTCACCAGATCGACCCTCTTGTTCTTCAGATTCTTCGAGTTCCTGTCGAGGATAGCTATAACAACGCAAATTTTCAAATAAAATTTTCATTTAAAATAAAGTAATTTCATTCAACCAATAGTATTTATTTCATGTTTCATATCAAATAAATATATAAAATCCCCAAGATCTCAAATAGCAGCAGTGTGTATGCATCATGCCGGCGCCTTCCCACGGTCCTCGCTAGTACCTGAAACACATACGTAACAACTTGTAAGCATAAATGCTTAGTGAGTTCCCCAGTATACGACTTACACATATACGCCTTTCCAGGCCCTGACCTTCCGGTCCACAACACATTGCCTTCCGGCCCGTAAACATAATCGCCTTCCGGCCCATAACATATTGCCTTTCGGCCCGTATCATATTGCCTTCCGGCCCATAGTATATTGCCTTCCGGCCCATAACATTTACAACATATAATACATTTAATATAACACACATAGCACATATAACATACATCATACCTGACCTTTCTGTCACATAACATATCGCCTTCCGGCCCGTATAAACATACATATCATGCATAGCAACTACCTTTCTATTTATAGCATAAATAACACATATCATATACGACCTTCCGGTCTCACAATTAAACCCTTCCGGGTGAAGTATAGTGAGAAGACTCACCTCGTGGTAATGTAAGCTATCAACTCTTGAAACTACTCGCACTCGATCCGCCGATCTACAGACTCCCTATAATACCATATACCCTTATTAATACTCTTGTCATTCAAAACAACTGACCCTAAGAATTTACATGCAGGTCAACTCTGGTCAACGGTCAACTTGACCGGACTCGTCGAGTGCAAAGGCGACTCGGCGAGTCTAGACGTCCTCCCCAACTTTCCCTGTTGTTCCCCTTTCTAATCGTCAAGTATCCCTCTTGACTCGACGAGATCCTCGTGGAAGAATCGCGGGGCCACCCCGACTCCACTCGCCGAGTCTGAAGAACAACTCGGCGAGTCCCAGTGAATCTTCAAGCTACTCGCCGAGTCTGAAGAACAACTCGGCGAGTCCAGTGGATCTTCAAGCTACTCGCCGAGTCTGATCATTGGACTCGGCGAGTCCATGCCATGCAGTCGATCAACTGCTTCCTGAAATACGCATGGTCCCGAAATACGCAATCATGGGACTTTCTGGACCTCTAAACATCCTATTACTGGGGTATAAACGTTTGGGTAACAACGTTATAATCTATCTAATCACCAAATGGGTTTCATAAACCCTAGATTCGTGTACACATCAAAATAACAGAAATGGTCCGAGTATTACCTGAAAACGCACTCTCTGTGTCTCCAAACCTCAGGACCCGATCCTCCTTGATATTCCTTTGGCCAAAACTCTTCTTCTTCTTGCCTAACAAATTCCTCAAAGTTCCAATAGCTTTCCCTCCTGCTCTAGACGTCCACAAACGATTAGGGTTCTTCTCAATCGGCCAAAAGACGAACAATGATGGCCTAAGAGGCGTTATATACGATCCAAACCAAACGGCTAAGGTTTCTGCTGAACAGCGTCGACTCGCCGAGTCCATATCTGGACTCGTCGAGTCCAGTCGCGAACCCACGACCAAGTCTGTGGTCCTACTCGGCGAGTCAGGCACCAACTCGCCGAGTCCCTTCCTAAAATGCCCCAAAAATAGTTTTAAAGCAATACCTGAACTTCCGGGCTGTTACAATTCTCCCCCACTAGAACTAGACTTCGCCCTCGAAGTCTCACTCTGCGAATAACTCCGGATGTTGCTCCCGCATCTCACGCTCCGGCTCCCAAGTCATCTCCGATCCTTTCCGATGTTGCCACTGAACCAACACCAGAGGTACTTCCTTGTTCCGCAGAACCTTGATCTTCCGATCCCTGATAGCCACCGGTCTCTCGGCGTAATTCAGGCTTGCATCCACCTGAATATCCTCTAACGGAACCACTGCCGATTCATCGGTTATACACTTCCTTAACTGTGATACGTGAAAGGTATTGTGAATCTGTCCCAACTCTACTGGCAACTCCAACCGATAAGCTACCCGACCTACCCTTGCAATTACACGAAATGGACCTATGAACCGGGGCCCCAACTTGCCCCTCTTTCTGAACCGGATCACTCCCTTCCAGGGAGAAACCTTCAGGAGAACGAAGTCGCCAACCTGAAATTCCAGCTCGGACCGGCGTCTGTCCGCATAACTCTTCTGTCGGCTCTGGGCGGTCAATAACCTCTGCCTAACCTGCTGAATCTGCTCTGTCGTCTGGAGTACGATCTCTGTACTGCCCATCACTCTCTGTCCCACCTCTCCCCAGCAAATGGGAGTCCGACACCTCCTACCATACAACAACTCAAAAGGTGGCATACCAATGCTCGAATGATGGCTGTTGTTGTAGGAAAACTCAGCCAAGGGTAAATGCGCATCCCAGCTACCCCCGAAGTCTAACACACATGCTCTAAGCATGTCTTCCAGTGTCTGAATCGTCCGCTCGCTCTGACCGTCTTTCTGGGGATGGTATGCGGTACTAAAATGCAGTTTAGTACCCAACTCCTCATGGAATTTCTTCCAGAACCTGGAAGTGAAGCGTACATCACGGTCTGAAACAATCGAGATCGACACTCCATGCCGAGATACTACCTCTCTCACGTATAGCTCCGCTAACTTCTCCGCTGATGAACTCTCGCTAATGGCAAGGAAGTGTGCACTCTTCGTCAATCTATCCACAATCACCCAAATTGCATCGACTCCCCTGGCAGTTCTCGGCAATTTGGTGATGAAATCCATAGTAATCTGTTCCCACTTCCACTCAGGAATCTCCAAGGGCTGCAACTTACCATGCGGTCTCTGGTGCTCGGCCTTAACCCTACGGCAGGTCAAACACCTCTCAACGAACCAAGCGACGTCTCTCTTCATGCAAGGCCACCAATATTCCTTCCTCAAGTCCAAATACATCTTCGTAGCACCGGGATGGATCGAGAATTTCGATCTATGAGCCTCCTCCATCAAAATAGTACGCGTACCGCCCACGAATGGTACCCAAATCCGACCCTGAAACATCAGAAGTCCTCGTCCATCCTTAACGAACCCTAAATTTAACCCAACGACCCTCTCTTTCTTCTGCATCTCGGATCTCACAACCTCGGCCTGCGCCCCATGAATAGCATCCAATACCGGGGTCATCACCGTCAGTCTCAGACATACATCTCGCAATGGAATGCTCTCCCCCCTACGACTCAATGCATCGGCTACCACATTAGCCTTGCCTGGGTGGTATAGGATCTCACAGTCATAATCCTTAACCACATCCAACCATCTCCTCTGACGCATATTTAGGTTGGGTTGATCCATCAAGTACTTCAAACTCTTATGGTCCGTGTATATAGTACAATGAACCCCGTACAGGTAGTGACGCCAAATCTTGAGAGCGAACACTACTGCCCCCAACTCTAAGTCATGCGTGGGATATCTCGCCTCGTGAGGCTTTAGCTGCCTCGATGCATAAGCTATCACATGGCCCCTCTGCATCAAGACTGCACCCAGTCCCGAAATCGATGCGTCGCAATATACGACGAAGTCCTCCATCCCTTCCGGGAGAGCTAATACCGGGGCTTCGCACAGTCTCTGACGAAGTGTCTCGAAGGAAGTCTGCTGCTCGGGTCCCCATGAGAATGTAACACCCTTCCGGGTCAATCTGGTGAGCGGTACCGCGATCTTGGAGAAGTCCCTAATAAACCTCCGATAGTACCCCGCCAACCTAAGGAAACTCCTGATCTCGGAAGGTGACTTCGGTGCCTCCCAACTCATCACTGCTTCCACCTTGGCCGGATCGACCAATATCCCTGCCTGATTAACAACATGTCCAAGAAATTGGACCTCTCGCAACCAGAAGTCACATTTGGAGAATTTTGCATATAGCTTCTTCGACCTCAGTACCTCAAGGACCTCCCTCAAATGTCCCTCATGCTGCTCTCTAGTTCGCGAATACACTAGGATGTCGTCAATAAATACAATCACAGACCGATCCAGCATCGGCCTGCATACCCTGTTCATGAGGTCCATGAATACTGCCGGGGCATTGGTGAGCCCGAAAGGCATCACCACGAACTCGTAATGCCCATACCGCATCCTGAATGCTGTCTTCTGAACGTCCTCATCCCGCACTCTTACCTGATGGTACCCTGATCTCAAATCGATCTTGGAAAACCAAGATGCCCCTTGCAACTGATCGAATAGATCATCGATCCTCGGTAACGGATAGCGGTTCTTGACCGTCACCTTGTTCAACTCCCGGTAATCAATACACACCCGGTGTGAACCATCCTTCTTCTTGACGAACAGAATCGGTGCTCCCCACGGCGAGCTACTCGGCCGAATAAATCCCTTCCCCAGCAACTCCTGGAGTTGCGAGGACAACTCTTGCATCTCTGGAGGTGCAAGACGATAAGGCACCTTCGCAATAGGCGCAGCCCCCGGAATCAGGTCGATACCAAACTCTACTTGCCTCGCAGGAGGTACTCCCGGCAACTCCTTGGGAAAAACATCTGGAAACTCGCGCACCACTGGAACCTCCTCCACTGTCCTCGGTCTCTCGGAAGCCTCCCGTGTATCCATCACATACGCCACAAAACCTTTACATCCCTGCTGTAGACATTGCCTCGCCCTAGCGGCCGAACAAAAAGTTGATCCCGAACGGGTACCCTCGCCGTATACCGTAAGAACTTCCCCACTAGGGTCTCGTATAGTCACCAATTGACGCTTGCAGTCGATGACAGCGCTGAATCGGCTCAACCAGTCCATGCCCACGATGACACAGACATCCCCCATCGCAATAGGATATAGGTCAATCGGAAACGCAACCCCGAAAATCTCTAGCACGCATCCCCGAAGAACCTCCGTGGCACAAACCACCCTCTCGGCCGCAATAGAAACGCTCAGAGGCCGACTTAACGGCTCACGACTAATGCTGATATGCTGACTAAAAGCTAACGATACAAAGGATCTACTCGCACCCGAATCAAATAACACTAGAGCAGGCATAGAGTTCACAAGAAAAGTACCTACACATACATTAACATAAGCATAACATTTCGACTTTAAAGTAATTACGTGAATTATAGCATACCTGCCACAACATCGGGCGTAGCGCGGACCTCCTCCACAATCAGCTGAAAGGCTCTCCCGCGAGCCCTCGGGGCCTCGACCTTCGCCGGTCGGGTCTCAGTAGTCCTGGTAGTCGGTGTAGATCCCTGATGAAGCTGCGGGCACTCAGCCTTCCGATGGCCTGTCTGGTTGCAGTGAAAGCAAACCATAAACCCCTTAGGGCAATCCCTGGCAATGTGTCCCTCCTTGCCACACTTGTAGCAACCACCAGCTCGACACGCCCCCTCATGGCCCTTGCCGCACTTTCCGCAAGTGCGGCCCTTCGGACCTCCCATCCTCGAATCAGCGGACTTGATCCGCTTGGCTGCCGGCTGAGACTGAGCTGGCCGCCGATCCACCTGCCGAGACTCGGCCTCCTCCCTGGCCTGGGTCTCCAACTCGATCTCGCGCTTCCTGGCGTTCGCCTGAAGCTTAGTGAAAGTACGATAGGTGGAGTTTGACACAAACTCCCGGATATCCCTCCTCAAAACGCCTAAATACCGGCTCATCCGTGACTACTCCGTAGACACCAGCTCTGGGCAGAACATCGCCCTCTCGTGAAACTTCCGTGTGACCACCGCAACGGAATCAGTACCCTGCTTCAGGGTCAAGAACTCCTGAATCAATCGTTCCCTCTCCACTGGGGGAACATACTCGTTCCTGAACATCTCAGTAAACCTCTCCCACGTCACCGCTATAATCTCCGCCAGAGTGAAGTTCACCGTCACGAACTTCCACCAATCCTTCGCTCCCAGACGGAGCTGGTTCAAGGCGAACCATACCCTCAGGTGCTCCGGGCATGAACAAGTGTAGAAGCACCCCTCAATGTCGGCGATCCACCTCATCGCCGCAATTGGATCCTGCGTCCCATCGAACTCAGGGGGTTTCGTGTTGCTGAATTCTCGGAACAGCAACGAATCGCCCTCTTGCGGCCTGGCAGCAGCCACAGCTGCGGTAGCGGCAGCAGCTGCAGCCTCAGTCAGTGCGGCGTACCGCTCCTCAAATGTCTCCATCAGCGTGGTCTTAATAGACCCAAACATCTCCGGGATCTCGGCCCGGATC